>NW_027331580.1:0-300000 GCF_022965805.1 Primulina eburnea
AGTCTCCATATTGTCAAGACGAGACTCGGTCCTTGCCATCCTTTTTCCAGAATCAGCAAAAAATGTTCCTACCAAATTCTCAAACAAATGCTTTCCTTCCCCCTTTGATGTATTGAACCCTGGTGGAGGATTCAACACATTCTTATTGTTTTCATATGAAAAATATTCATGATTTCTTAAACCAAAATGATAAGTATTAGGGGGAGGGTTACCTCGATATCCTCCGTGGCCACCAAAGTTCTTGTTGTTGATGTATTGTGCTTCTTCGGGAAGAGCTGGTTCTTCAGCAACAAGCGATGGACTCTCAGTCTCTGATGTGCTCACCTTATTCATGGCTGTAATTTGAGTAGTCAATTCAGATACCTAAGAAGTGAGTGACGTAATAGGATCCACATCATAAACTCCAGCTGTCCTTTTTACTCATGCCCTTTTAGACGGCCACTGGTAGCTATTTATCTTTATATGTTCAAGCAAGCTATAAGCTTGGTCGGGAGATTTAGCAAAGATTGTGCCACCAGCTGCTGCATCCACTGTTCCTCTTGGCCCATTCAGACCGTTGTAGAATAATTCAATTTGCACACAGTCTTCAAAACCATGGTTCGGACACTTTCTCAACAGCTCCTTGTATCTTTCCCATGCCTCATAGAGTTGCTCAAAATCAGTCAGCTTGAACGTACTAATCTCAATCTTCGATCGTGCAGACTTTGCAGGAGGAAAATACTTTGCCAGGAATTTTGTTGCCAACTTTGCCATGTTGTGTTACTCCCCAAAGGAAGCGATTGAAGCCATCCTCTTTCTTGGTCCCTGAGAGAAAATTGAAACAAATGCAATCTAATAATATCATCAGGAACATTATTAATTTTTACCGTATCTGTGATCTCTAGGAATGTCCTCAAATGAACGTGAGGATCAGAAGTGGTTGTTCAACCAAGCTGGTTTTGCTAAACCATATTGATCGTAGCAGGCTTCAACTCGAAATTATTGGCGTTGATTGTCCCTCTTCTAATATCATAGTAATGATTGTTGATCACTGGTCGGAAGTGATCTCTGATAGGTATAGCCTCTGGTAAGTTTTGTCTGTCATTCTCTCTGTGTTCATCCATTGCTTGTATCTGTTATCTTTTTTTTTCTTAATCTTCTCGTAGTTCTTTCGATCTCCGGATAAAAAATAAGTAAGTCAGGGTTTTGAAATCTTAGCATGCACTGTCAAGCAGAAAAAAAAAATGAAAACTCAATCAGTATAAAATAAAATAAAAAAGCTCTAAATTAAAATCTAGACTAACTGGTAACAATACTATTCAAATTTTGACACTCCCCGACAACTGCGCCAAAAACTTGTTGCGTGTTTTCTTGATTGCTCGCAAGTGCACGGCGTCAAGTTATAGTAAAATGTGTTTTTGAGTACAAATGTCGATCCCACGAGCAGTGTGTATATAAATGTATATCAGTGCTTGTAATTAGAATAGTCCTGAATTTATCTAGAAAATTCTGTAAAATGTTTGGTTTGCTTAATCGAATTAATTTAAAACAAAGAATTAATATAGTCACCGAGTTGAGAAATAAAAATGAGAGAAAATATCTAGATGAATGATTTTACTAAGTTTCCACGATAATTATTCTCAGTTAAATTTATATTCATGAATTCCAATTATTTAATGGCCAAGAACACATAATTATTTAATTCCTCCTTTCCCAAGTGACGAATAAACTGTATCATTCAAACCTTGATTCAAACATTCCAAATAAGAATCTATATTTACGTGATAAATGCAAACAAAGTTCTTGCCTAAGCCTCGCTAAATTTATACGCCTTCCGAACGATATAAAAATTCAACGATGCGTCTTTAGTGATCTATAATCCTAATCCCTCTCCCGAGTTGTAGAGTTAATTAGATAACACACAATTTATGGCCAGTAAATTGCAGTCAAAACGATATAAAGAAACACGGTTAAACGAGAAGGAATTCAATCATATAGAAAAACAAGTCAAATTATCGTATCAACAAAGCTACGTCATTCTCTAGACTAGAAAATTAGTTCATGACGAAATCTAAATAAAAACAATGAATGTTCAAAGATTTAGACAATGAAATACACGAAAATATAAAAACAAAAGAATAGATGACAAATCCGAAGTTTCGTCTCCGTCCCCAGATCCGTCGCTCTTCGTATTTGTGATCGTTCTTCGTACTTTGAATCTTCGTCTCGTGTTCGTGCTTGCTCTCCTGTATCCTTTCTCTCCAAAAACGGCCTCCTCTGTTCTGAACCCTCGGCTCCAATTTATTTCCGTGTTTGGGCCGTAATTTGAAAGCCCAAAGTGTTTTTCTCGCCGTCATTGGCGCCTAGTCGCCCGTGGTTCGCTGATATAGGCGCCGCGGCGCAGAGAAGCAGTGCCTAGGCGCTTACTCTTCGGTAGTTTGGCGTCGCGGTGCTTGTTGGGCAGTGCCTAGGCGCTTTTTCTTCTGCCTAATGAGCGTTGCGGCGCTATTTTGTGGCGCTGCGGCTTTCGTATATTGCATTTTCACGCTTAAAAACACCTCTGTTTGCTCTAAATCATCCAACTGTTGTTTATCCTCTACACAACACAAAAAAAAAAACAAAAACCAAACATAATTCTGTTCGAAACCAGCATAGATCAAATGGATCAACATATAAATTAAGTTCAATTCTTACACTTATCAATGAACAACGTCATATTATTGGGTCCTAATCAAACATGAGCCAAAATTTTACGGTAAGGGTTGCATGGAGATGCAATTGGAAACTACTTTTTGAGAATTATGATTGGCTGATATTATTCGGGATCATAATTTGCTAATTGGACCTTATGTACCTACTGAGGAAAGTAGTTTCCCATTTTCACTAGAGGGTAGTGAAAGATGTCAAAACAGTGGGAGCGAAAATTTATGAAGTAAAAGTCTATACTTTATATCTTACCAAATATTTTAAAATAATCATTAACATTTATCTGTTTTACTTTTCAGTATTTTGACAATGTCTTTGATTCGCAATCCATTATCTGCAATACACGACAAACACATTTTAACCGGACCTAATTACCATAATTGACTAAGAAACCAGAAAATAGTCTTGAATTCGGAAAGGATATCATATATACTTACTGAGTCGCCCCCTGTTGAGGCTCTGACTGGCTGCACTCCTGAGGAATTGCAGACTTACTAGGAATGGTGTGACAATGACTTGAAAGCCAAGTGTTATATGTAGGCTTCTATGAATGATGAGCTACAGAGGCGTTTTGAGGATGCAAAGAGTGCTGTTGACATTCATTTGTATATCAAAGAGCTCTTTGGTGAGAAAACACAGCCTCTTAGGCATGCTACCGTCAAGGAGCTAATCACTTTACGCATGCGAGATGTGTCTTCGGTCCATGAGCATGGTCTAAAGATGATTGGGCTTGTGGACAAGTGTAATGCCCGGAAATTTAATTACCGTAATCTAAAATGATTTGGATATGATTACTGTAATCGGAGATTAATTCGGAATGATTTATTGAATTAATCAAGATAATTATAGACGGGACGCGTTCTTGTTAGATTTTGAAAGGAAGAATATTGCGTGTGCGTGACTCGAAGGTCTCGCGCATATGCGCGAGAAGTGTACGCGCATATGCGCGAGCCATGCGAGAAGCCAAGGGAGAAATCCAGAAGGTTTGGCGCACATGCGCGGTGTAAGTGCGCGCACATGCGCGGCAAGGCCAGAACCAGTGGCGCATATGCGCGAGTAGAGTGGCGCATATGCGCGGGAGGGCCAGAAGGGGTGGCGCATATGCGCGGAATTAATGGCGCATATGCGCGAGTAGCAGTTTCGCCGAGACAGTAGGTCTCGCGCATATGCGCGAGTAGTGGCCGCGCATATGCGCGAGAGGTGTTGCGCGAAGGACGAGCCATGTGCTTTGCTGCATGTGAGTGTAAGTATATATATATATATTTACATGCGTAAATCTCATTTCAGAAGAGGAGAAATCGAGATTTGAAGGGAAAGCTTCGTTCTTAATGTTCAAAATCGATTTATGAGCGATTCGTCTATCTGAATTGTAATCCGACTTCGGTACCGTGTTTGTATCAACACAGGCTACAACTGGACGTAAGTTTTATTACGTTTAGACAAGATTTGAATTTATGATGTTGTTAGAATTGAATATGATTCAGATATGGTGTTTCTGCTACCGTAGATATTGGTGAATCAAAGTCAGATTTAGAAACAGATTGTTTAGGGAATTGTTATGAATTTTAGAGTTGAGTTGATTGAGATTGCTATCAGAATGATGCTGTTATTCGTACTGAAGTTATAGAATGTACTGAGATTTATTAGGAATTCTGGTATTATAATTGTGATGTTAAGACTGACGGGGTTACAAGACTGTATTGTTATGCCGTCTAAACATCAGTGGGTACAGATTGATCAGATTCAGTATTGGTTTCTGTTATCTTGTGATATGGTTGATATGAATCAGATTGTAGTATATTCGGGTATTGATCAGAACAGATTGTGTTTTGAGCTACACATTGATACAGCGTATTTATTCTTGTCATTTCAGATTGAAGATGGACAGACTGGACTTCGAGATTTCGTCTTCCTCAGACGGGGAATATAAAGGTATAATTCATGTGATATTCGGGAAGCATAACTCAAATTAGATTAATTTGAGTTTCCCAATAAAATCACATACTAGATTATTATTTATATTGTTACCTGATTATGCTTTGATTTTAGAATTGTATTCAAGCAGGTAAGATAATTGTGATATTCAGTTATGAATATGATTATGCTTTGTTTACAGATTGTTATTCATTGCATTTAAGATAGGAAAGTCTTGACAGTCATTGTCAGACTTCTAGACGTTCGGTGTATCTCAACTTAGGAGTAGTCATTACTCCTATTGCCAGCCGTCGATACAGCTCGGACCGAAGTCTAGGAATAAGACGTACAGTCGCCCCGAGTGGTTGGGTAGGTGACAGCCAGTGACGTCTTATTCACCCCGGGATCCCTAGAGTTATAGTTGAGTCGAGTCTAGACATGATTTGATTAGGACTGCATGCTCATATGGATGTGGCTCCTAGATCATGGGACCCATCGTTATTGCTTTCAGTTATGATAGCATGTTTGTATGATTTAGATTGTTTATGTGCATATTTATTGATTTAAATTGCATGCGAGTTTAAATGGATTTCGTAGATTAGGAAATCTATTATTTTGATTCTAATCATGATTTATTTTGAATATATACATGCTTACCATGTTTTATACTGGGATTTATTCTCACCGGAGTTATCCGGCTGTTGTCTTGTTTTGTATGTGTGCATGACAACAGGTGGGGCTGGATCAGGGTCAAGATGATGATGAGAGAAGATGAGTGTAGCGTGGTGATTCCGGACTTACAGTAGACTTGGTTTTATTACTGGACTTTAGTAGTTGAACCTTAAATTAGCTTGTTGTACTTTAATACTGAAATGTATTTTATACAGACATGTATAGTATTTAGATTCCATTACCTTCCGCAGTTATATCTTAAAACGAAAATTTTTAGACCCTGTTTTATCTTAATTGATAATTAAATCCCAAAGATGATTAGCGTCCGGGTCCCCACAACAAGCTCGTTGGCATGGATCTTATGTTGCCTTCGAAGTTGATCACCGACGTGTTGCTCTTGTCCCTTCCTAGCTAATTTGATCCTTTTGTGGTAAATTTCAACATGAACAAGCTAGAGCCTACCCTTGAGGAGTTGTTGAACATGCTTGTTACGTTTGACTCCACCATCAAGAAAGAGAAGTCGGTTCTTTAGTGGGTTCTTCATCTGGTACAAAGACTGGTTCACATGGAAAAGCAAAGAAGCGTTCTTTCCAACGTCCCGAGAACAATGTGCCCTTGAAGAGGCAAACTCCGAGTCCTGTTGTGGCAGCTATACCAGTTAAAGTTGACAAGAATGTTGACATATGCCATCACTACAAGAATCCTGGACATTGGAGGCGTAATTGCAAAGAATATCTTGCCCAGAAAGGTTCTGTAAATGGTATGTTCTACATTGAAGTAAACATTTCAATTAACTCTACTTCTTCGGTATTGGATACCGACTGTGGCTCACATCTCTGTAATGATTTGCAGGTGATGGGAAGAAGTAGGAGACTATGGGAAGGTGAGACCTTCTTGAGGATGGGCAATGGGACAAGAGTCGCTGCCAAGGCTATTGGAGATGTTTACTTGCTTTTGAACAATGATTTTAAGTTAATTTTAAGAGATGTTCTGTTTGTACCAGATTTGGTAAAAAACATTGTTTCCATTTCTATGCTTGATAAAGATGGATATTCTTTTTTATTTAGCAAAGATGTTTGCAACATTTACGAATGAATGTTTGATTGGTACTGGAGAACTTGAAAACGATATCTATTACTTAAAATTGAAAGATATTCCACTAAACAATGTCCAAGCAATAACAACAACAAACAAGCAAAAACAAGATACTCCAAATGCGGCACAATTATGGCATGCTTGATTAGGACATATTTCCCTAAGAAGGATGAACAAGCTAGTGGGAGTGAGCATGTTTGATATGTCCGATATTAATTCTATCATGACTTTTGAATCCTATCTAAAGGAAAGATGACCAAAATTCCTTTTAAGGGCCATGTGGAACGAGCCAAAAGTTATTGGATTTGATCCATACCGATGTGTGTGGTCCATTTAGCATCACCACTAAGCATAGACATGCCTACTTCATCACCTTACCGATGACTTTTCGAGGTATGGGTATGTGTATTTGATGAATAACAAATCTGAAGCCTTTGAAAGGTTAAAAGAATTCAGAAATGAAGTAGAGAAACAATTGGGATGAAGCATCAAGTCACTTTGATTGGATCGAGGTCGTGAGCACTTGAGTGACGAGTTCCAAGAGTATCTTAGGGAGAATGACATTCTCTCGCAGTGGAATCCGCCTGCTACACCAAATTTGAATGGTGTTTCGGAGCACCGTAACCAGACTTTGATGGAGATGGTTCGGTCTATGATGGGGTTCACGGAGTTGCCACCATCCTTTTGCGGATATGCGCTTGAGACAGCGGCACTGTTGTTGAACAATGTTCATTCAAAGACGGTTGATAAGACACCATATGATATATGGATGGGTAAGCCTTTCAAATATTTTTATCTTAGAATATGTGGATGCCTTGCTTATGTGAAGCAGGTAGTCGGAGATAAATTGGATAGTCGATCCATTTTATGTTACTTTGTGGGATATCCAAGGAATTCAATTGGGTATTATTTCTATCATCCCCAAAAAACAAAGGTGTTTGTTTCTAGGAATGCAACATTTTTGGAAAAGGAATTGCATTAAACGGAAACTCCTTTCCTTCTCATTAGTACAACAAGGTCTAATTAGCGAATTATGTATCCCGAATAATTCAACCAATCACAATTCCTAAAGGTAATTTCCAATTGCATTCTATGCAAACTCCCTTTACTAAACTTTTGTCTCACGGTTGGATTAGGAGACCCAATATTGACGTCGTTCATCTTTACGTGTCAAGCCTTACCCATCAATGTTGAACCTTCATGGACGGTCTCCAAGCATTTCCCTCAATAATATGAGCCGAAATCATGGATTTCCACCGTAAGTCACATCACCATGTCAATGGATGTCACAACTTTCCGGCACCCAGGCTCCACAATAAGATAAAGCCGAGCCCCGAGCACCGGGTATCGTTCATCATGCACTCATTGTTTTATGGAAGACTGGAAATTTAAATAAACAACTTTATACTTTCCATTTTTGAGCTTGATATAGTTTTGATCTTTAGTCAAAATGAGGATTTTTTAATTTTCAAAGGTCTCATAATTAATTTTTTTATTTAAAAGCTCGCCATGTTTGAATATCTTTTTCCGATTCCATGCAACTTTGTTATTATCATAATATAACGCACATACTCATTATTATAACATATCATGCATATATTAATAAACATAAACAAAATAAGGATGATCACTTGCCCCCACCTAATACTAATGGCCCGTGTGAGCTACCACGGGCCTAGGTCCACTCCTAGGGAAATGCATGGGAGAAATGCAACTATTACATTAGGCCTCCCAGATTTACCTTCTTCGATCTTCATAAGCCTCAAGGCTAGCATCAAATCTTGACTTCCACTATACTAATATTTACATAATAACTACCAGGGCAATAGGGATACATCTCATGGGGTGGGAACGGGCCATAACAAACCCACTTTAAAATTTGATAATTATTACAATCAGCTCAACAACAAAATATCCTAGCATACACCGAGCAAATTGGGCTTGGGCTTTTGAATCATCCTCATTGCATAATACACATATCATATACCCCGTCAATTAATTATCCCAAAAATGAAGTGTCCAATTATATATCTTTGATCCAATCACTAACCGCCACGATATAACTAATTAACCAAAGTATCCAACTCTTTTGTCTACTTTCTAATTATCTATTTATAACAAGTTTCTTGTAAATCCCATTACTATAATAATTAAAGGTCAACTTCATTAATTTCATTTTATGAAATAATATGTACAACTTTTTGGATTTAAACTTAAGGGTCCAAACATCATTTTCCCAAAACATTTTGGCTCATTTAACTTCACAAATTGTATTAGCCATCTAATGGCCAACAACTTTCAAGGCCCATGACACTTTGCTATTCCAAAAACATTTTGGGAAACCTAGCCACTCACGCCGTCGTCGAGCTCTCCGTCGCCGAATTACGGCCACAAGCCAATTTTTTTTAATTTTTTATTTTTTAGGAGGGGTTCGGCATCCATCGTACTGCCTTGCTGGCCCGAAATGGGTCAGCCCCGCGGGCACCCAGATGCCTGAATGGGCAGCAACAGGCGGCCCCAAAAAGCCCCTTGCTTGGCCTTGAGTTTTTGTTTCAAAAATAATTCATGCTCGTTAGAATCGACCTCACCCTACAAACAAAAACTTCAATCAACAACCCCTACGACAACAGTTTTTATTAAACCGTTGTCTTTTTTTTTTTAACAACGTTTTTATACGAAAACCGGTGTCGAGCCTAAAAACCCCGCTTATAGACAACGTTTTTAAAAACCGCTTGTCTTTTTATGTGTCTACTACGACAACGGTTTTTAAAACCGTTGTCGTTGATGGGTGTCTAACGATAACGGTTTTTTAAAACCGTTGTCTGATTGCATTTTTTTTTGTACAACAACGTTTTAAAACGGTTGTCTAGAGCTTTTTTTTTTTGTCGCTACAACAACGGTTTTTAACAACGTTGTCATGAGCGTTTTTTTTTTTTTAGATACAACAACGGTTTTTTAAAAACCGTTGTCCTTTGGATGATTTTTTTTTGGGCTGCAACAACGTTTTTTCAAAACCGTTGTCTTTCGTTCGGATGGTTTTTTTACTACGACACGGGTTTTAAAATGTTTGTCGTTTCTTATTGTGTTTTATTTTTGGTTACAGACAACGTTTTTGAATAAACGTTGTCGTAGTTTCTAATTTTTTTAAAAAAATGGTAAAAACATTTACGACGTTTTATAAATACCGTCGCGAATTTAAATTTTGCGACGGTTTTAGATACTGTCGGTAAATTGAGCGACAGTCCCGTTCCCAGTTCGTGCGCTATTGGCGACGGTTTTTTTTTATAGACTGTCGCCGATTTACTTTAGCAACGGCTATGCTTTTAACCGTCGCTAATACAACGGAAACTATCAATACCGTCGCACAATGTCTATAATATCCGCGTTATTTTCATTTCCTTCACAAACCATTCCTTAGTTAACTACCACTTCTCAAATTTTTTATTCTTCCACGTTTTTTTGTCTAACCAATTTTCTTACTAAATGTGAAGTCGCGATTATTCCTTAAATTTTCAATTTGAAGTTAACAGATTAGTAAATATATTAATTTAGTAAGATTTTTTTTTTTGGTAGTTTTATTTGTTAGGTTTATCGACTATAACCGAAGTTTTTTTTATTTTACGAAAACAAATAGCGACGGAAATCATAACCTAACCGTGGCTAATTACGCGACGGTCATCATCATACCCAACCACCGTCCTAATGGGCGACGACATATATATCCGGCGCTAATAGCGACGGACGATTTTATGGAAAACCGTCGCCAGTTTTTTTGTTTCAACACGATTTTCAATGCTACGACAACGGTGTTTCACACAATCTCGTCTTAGACGTCTATGACAACGGTTTTTTCCCCGTTGTCCTTTGGCGGCACCCTTTTTAACCACAGTGGCTTTTAACAACGCCTTTACAAGACCTAACTACGACAACAGTTTTCCACCATCCGTCTTTGATGTCTACCGACAACGTTTTTTTCACCGTTTCGTTGTCCTGACTTTTACAACACGCTTACAAACATCAGTTTTTCACCCTAAAAGATCAACGGTTAAAAATCCGTGTCATTTTAAGTTTTTCTTGTACGTGTCATATAATATTATAGATATGTACAACAAAGAACTCTCCTTAGCTCATATACCACATTCTTGAAAGGAGATCGATTAAGGTGTCCGAATGCCACAAGACGTTTCAAATTGTTTTTCAAGGCAAAGCGAGCACTCGTGTACTAGTGTGTAGCAAATACATAAACCTCGAAATGACCTTCATAGGGTGTTTTTTAAGATTTTACATTCAATCTCAAAGATTGATGTTCATGGTCTCCAACCAAGGTGTAAACACCTTACTCTATTAATGGTAAGACAATCTACAAACTCTACCTTGCTTCAAAATTAGGCCCACCACTTGCAAGCTAGAACCCCCCTCTTATTTGCACTAGACAATCAGAGGATTTTTCAATGAGAAAAGTATTTTATTTCTCACATTGAATAATAAAATTTGAGTAGATATTGTGTGTATAAATTTCGCCAAGTTATGTTGAAGAAGAAGGGAGGAGGCTTTTCCTTGGTTTCTTTGAAAAGTGATAAAGGTGGAATGAGCAATGACTGCAATTTTTAATAAAAAGTGCCTCCAAACCCTTTCATCTCCCTAGCATGCTTTTTAGTGGGCTTGGAACACTTACAGTGTTACGCCTTACAAACGCATACAAATCTCGATGATGAGATTAATTTTTTAATGTGTAACATTCCCAAGTTTTGTTTTGATCGATACCAAAAACCTTGGATTAAAAATTTACGAATGTTTTATATTGAGGCATGCAGGAAATGAAGTAACAAGGTTTACGTTCGGAAGAATCCGAAATTTGGTGCGTGGACTTCGGCGAAAATTGTGCCATAATAAGCAATAGAAGCTGTTCGGGAAGCTGCGCAGGAGCAAGTTCGGACGTTCCGAAGACTGATCGGACGTTCCTAACACAGCAATCAATCACTTTCAATCCGGAGACAAATTGATCTGACTGTTGATTGAGTAGATTTCCGGACGCTACTATGGACTGATGGAAGCTACGAAGGATTTGAAATTTCAAATCCTCCGGAACGCGGGAATGTTCGACGGTAACGAACTGGAGTGCGCACCTTCCGAAGTTGTTCATCCACTTGTCTAAAAGAACTGTTCAGAGAAGAAACGAAGTTTGATCGTTCCCCTCCGAATCATATGTTCTGAACCCTACGAAGTCATAACGGAGATCCGAAGTCATTCCATAATACTCAAATTGATTTCAGTCACATCGGACTTTCCGAAGTATAACAAAAGCCAAACCTTGGCGTAAAACAACAAGACTAGGACATAATGGCCTTTGAGGATGCATTCTCCAATCATCCCACTCCATTCTCTCTGTCTGCTTACAAGCTTTCTACTATCTCTTGTGTGGCGTTGATTAAAGAGTTGTAATTCAAAAGAGTTGTAGAAAAAGAGTGAAATAATACTCTCGAGTGGGTTTGTAAAGTTCGTTGGCTACCATCCTTGGAGCCCTCAGGCCAATAGACGCATATCGAGGCGTGGTTGTAAAAGCTAGCTTGGAGCTCCTAAAGCCAAGTCTTATAGTGATAAACCCCTCGATCCGCACTGGAAGGGGAGACGTAAGACGATTCTTCGTCGAACTTCCATAAACATCTCTATTCCCTCTTTACATGATCATTGACTTTATTGCATTTAAATTACGCATTTATTTTACGCACTACTTTACGCATTCATTTATCCGTACTTATTTGTGTTGTCCCTCAAGTCTTCCGCTTGCAAGTTTTGCAAAACTCGTTTAAAAACGCTAAAGGGCCTTAAAAGAACCTATTCACCCCCTCACCCCCCCCTCACCCCCCCCCCCCTTAGGGTTCTTCAAGTGGTATCATCGCCTAGGGGTTTTTTTTCGAAAATCTTTTAAGAAAATGCCAATCTAGCAAGCGAGTATTCCCAAGGACAATCCACAATCGCCCCCTCTTTTCAATGGGACCAATTACGGATATTGGAATAATATATATTCTATCTATCCATCCAATCCTTCCGATTAACGACTTTGGAAAATACCGGTGGGGTCCCTATATCCCCATGAAACGGTGATGTAGGAAATTTCCTAAGGGGAATGGATGACCTCACCAGGACGAATGAACCTTATCTCTCAAAAATGCTAAAGCATGAATATTTCGTCATTGTTTCCCTTATGAATAATACAACCGAATCCTCGGCTTGCACATCCGCCAAAGAAGTTGGGGACAAATTGTGGGAGATTTGCCACGAGGAGAACAATAAGTCCAAAGAAACGAGATAGATCTTCTACCACTCAAGTACGAGACCTTTGAGATGTGAACCCAAGGAGGATATCGACAACCATGTTCCGGCGGCCTCACCAAATCATCAATGAGCTTGCCAACGTGGTGAGAACTACCCAACTAAACAAGTGTGGATTGAGCCCTTCGAGCACTACCGGCGGAATGGGATCAAGCGCACGTCTATCATTGAATCCACAGGATAATCGGCATCCTACTACCTTGATCAACTTCATGGGACCCTAAAAACCCATTAGCTTGAAGTATCTACCGGAGGAATCAAGAAAGATGACGACAAGTAAAGGCGAAAGTGAATCTCCTTGAGCCATCGACTTGAAGATAGCGACGATGAAGAAATGGCACTCCTCACTAGACGATTTTCAACAAAAGATTCATGCGGAGTTCCAACTTCAACAAGAAGGACAAGAAGATTGAGACTGGAAGTGACCTGCTACAACTGTCAACAAAGGGTCACTATCAACGAGTGTCCCTCCAAAGAAGGCCGCAAAAAGACAATAAGAAGCCCTTCCTAAAGCCACGTGACGACAGCGACAACGAAGAGGAGTCTCCCCTTGCTTCGATGGCAAGGAAGATCCTCTTGACCGTACTCGGATACGACGAGGTACCCACCCTCTTACATAATTACTCTCAGCTTACCTAGTATGTATAATAGGCTAAGTCACTTAGAATTAGAATACGCACTTAAAACTGAACTAGAAGCTAGGATGCATGACAAACACTACGCTCAAGACAAACCTAAGAGACTGAAAAGCCTTCAACAAAGTTCAATTGAGTGCGTTAAACTAGAAACCCTCTTGCATCAAAGGTGTCTTTCACAAAGGAGGTCTAGGATAATGAAGAAAATCAGTCACTCTTCGCTTATCTTATCGAAGGCCAAACTAAGAACCCACCAACATGCCTTCTGTTGTCAATTCGGCACATAAGACCTAAATGCAAGACACTTAGGACACCAACACAATCAGAATAGTTATTGGAAATGGAATCCCCAAATCCCAACTACTACTACCCTCAAGGACCCAAAGAAATCGGTACCAACTACATGGTAGCTCAATCTTATAGGGAACAAAGGGGAGACAAGTTATCGGAGCACTTGGTAATCTTGACAGTGGAGCTCCTGACACTGACGGGAGAAAAGAAGCTGCTACAATCCATGCTACTAAAATAAAAGGGATCGGTGACCCTTGGCGAAACAGCAAAGTATCAAGAAGGCATCGGCTCAATAGGTAGATCTAACTCTATCTTATTATTGATGTGTACTTGCTTGGGGTGAAAGAACTTAACATAACCTCCTAAGCATTAGTCCATTGTGCAATAGTGTTTATAAGTCACATTCACAGCACACATTGCACTGTTATCACGCACAAACTGAAAAAAAAAAACAATCCATTAGTTTCAAAGTTATAGAATGCAAAATGTTACAAGGTCGATTTAAAGATTTCATCTTTTTCAAAAAGAAAAAGCCTTGTAACATTACATGTGTGATGACAACATCTCTTTGGGCAAGACGACTTGGCATGTTTGGGAGGAGCACCATAGAAAAACTTATTTAAAACTTGACTAGGTCCGAATGCAAGCTGATTAAAATTAGTTCTTTTTGTGATGCTTTCACTGGTCCACACACACAAGGAATCTTTCAAAATAAACAATTTTGTATCCACTTCATGCCCCCTTGAATACTTTCACCTAGATTATGGGTCCCTCGAGGACAACTAGTCCTAGGAGTAATCCTATGCTTTGTCATTGTGGATGATTTTTCACGTTTACCTTGGACAGTTGTTTGTTTAGCCCACAAAAGTGATGCCTTTGATCATTTCAAAGTTTTGTCAAAAAGGTTGAAAATGAAAAAATCTTTTGATCAAACATCCGTAGTGACCAAGAACGGAATTTCCACATGAACATTTTTCATTTTTTGTCACAGCACAGGCTGGTCCACACACAACTTTTCGTGTCCTATAACTCCTCAACAAAACGGTGTCGTTGAGAGGAAGAATAGGACCCTATAGAGGATTGCAAAGGACCATGCTATGTGAGCATTCTCTAAAACCAAACTATTTTTGGTGGGCTGAATCGCTGAGTTGCTGCTTGTTACAATCATCAAGTCGGCGTACAATAAGGCCAAATCCTCAAGAAAAACTCCATACGAACTATGGAATGTAGAAAGCCTACATTTCTTCCCTACTTCCGCGCTTTTGGATCAAAATGCTTCAATCCCAACATGGTCAGGACAACCTGGGTAGTTCGATCTCTAAATCGTACAAAGTATCTTTCTTGGTTACTCTACTTCTAAGCAAAGCATCTAAGTCTAATAAACGCACTTACACAGTTGAAGAATCTATTCATGTCAATTTGATTAAACTAAACCCCTTGCTTTCCTAGACCTGTTGTTTCTGATGATGATATTAGCATATCCTTAGTCGAAATTTGGAGTCCACAAGCCTAAAGAATGTTTCCTAAAGATAAGAGCACGCACACTCTTCCGAAGTAGTTGGATCTAACGCACAAGGATGCACATCCCTGGACCCTCATCATTGTAACCCATCGGAGGGAGTATCTACTTCGCTCCTCTATATTTGCCCATTTCTTGCTTTTCTTCTCACATAGAGCCTAAGAACATATAAGAAGCTTTAGCTTGATATTCTGGATTATTGCTATGCAGATTAACTAATGATTTAGAAGGATAATTTGGATCCTTGTACTAGACCCACTGATAACCTGTCATAGGAACTAAATGGGTATTTATACAAACCAAGTTAGATGAGCATGGTAACAATCACTAGAAATAAGCTAGGCTAAGTAGCTAGGAGATAGTCAGAAGAGGGAATTATTATGATGAGAACTTATGCCCCTGTTGCTAGACTCGAAATCCATTCGCATGCTACTTTCTTTTGCTTGCTCTAGAGCTTGAAATTGTTTCAATGAATGTTAAAAGTGCTTTTCCTTATGGTGATTTGAAAAGAAGAAGTGTATGTGAGCACCTTTGGTTTTGGAAAAGGGATGTTTTGCACGCTAAACCCACCAAATGAAAACGAAGGAGAAGAACGTTTGGCATTATCTTATTTATTTTAATAAATTTGATAAGGCTTGTATGGTTTGAACCAAGCTCCTAGATCTTGGTATAGAAACTGTCTACTTCTTGCTGTCTAATTGTTTTTTTGTAGGGGTAAAGTTGAATATTCCCGTTTGTTTACCTTGACTAAGATATGATTTCTGATAAGTACAAATATATTAGATGATGTTCTTTTTGGTGGCGACTATGAACACTTGTGTAGATATTTTTCTAGCTTATGCAGGATCACTTGCGCATGAGCATATGTGGCGAGCTCACTACTTTCCTGGTCTCCAAATCAAGCAATGCAAGGATGGTTTTCTCTTTGTCAACCAGTAAGTACACAATCAAGGATCTGCTCAAAAAGTTTTGGATGGAGTCTTCCAATCCTCATCACACTAATGAGCACTACAAGTCGACTCGACAAAGATGAGGGAGGTAACCTGTTGACCAAAGTAATTTCGTAGCATGATTGCTCCCAACTCTATGCGACGTGCTATTAAACCTGACATTCTGTTTAATTGGTGCTTTGTGTGCACATTTCAATCATGTCCAAAGGAATCACACTTATTCTCACTTAAAACGCATTTTCAATATCTGTCCAATACTCCAAATCTCGGATGAAATGTATTCCTAAGAACTCATTTTTCATTTAAAAGCTACTGAATTCCGACGTTGGGATATAAGGTGGATAGAAAGAGCACATGTACTTTTTTCTTTTTGGAAATTGCTTGGTGTCATTTGGGTTTCTAACAAAGCAAAACTGTGGTTGCAACTTTCAACGACACGAGTCCGAGTATATGGCTGCCTTTAGTTGTTGTGCACAAATTCTTTGGATGAAGTATCAAATTACTCGACTATGTGTTATTTTTCAAAATTCCAATCTTTGTGATAATACAACACAGTGTCTCAAGAATCCAGTTCAACATCTCGTACAAAACATATTGACATTCACATCTTTTATATTCTGATCACATTGAGCAAAATGATGTTGAACTTCACTATGTGGACAGCCAAAATCAAATTGCTGATATTTTTTTTACAAAACCACAGAATGAATCTACTTTTATACTTTACTACTCGTTGGCGTGTTGAACTGGCTGATTGAGTTGTAAACATAGTCCAATACTCTCGTACATATTTGTTATTGAGGGGAGTCTTATTAATGTGAGCAGTAATAATGTCGATAATACAAAATTTTTAATTGTATTATCCTAATTATGGCTTCAACATTCATTTGTGTGTTAAATATTTTACATTTTAGAGGGTGTTTCCTCATCTTGGCTACTTCGGAATCAACCGTTTCCTTCTTCGATGGTTTCGTTTCACTTCGGACCACCGAACGTGTTCGGATCGTTCGCGATGCGGATTCTAGCTGATGTTTTTTTGTTATGTTTTGTTTATTTTACTTAATGCCTCATTGATATAAAAGACTTGCATTTTATTAGGGTCTCTTTTAACCTTTATTTTGTCTCTCTTATGCTTAGGTCTTTTGATTATCGGGCAAAACGGGGGAATTTATTTGGTTAAAATTGCTATTAATTCCCTCTTGACTGTTATTTATTAAGGGGGAGTTATTAATACCCATTAATTAGGTTGATTATTGTTTCTCAATTTTTAACCACGTTTTGTGATCATCAAAAGGTGGGAGATTGTTTTACGGCCTTAAACGCATACAAATCCGAGGGATGTAGATAAATGTTTTTTTAATGCTGTAACATATCCCAAAGTTTTTTGTTTGATGATACAACTTAGATTAAAAAATGTACTAATGTTGATATTCTGGCATCAGAAATGCAGGAACAGGTTACTTTCGGAGAATCCGAAATTTTTTTGGTCACTTTCCGAAACTTGTGGCCAATCAGAACAAAATGAAGCTGTTCGGAAGCTGCGAGGAGCAAATTTCGGACGTTCCGAAACTGGATCGTACGTTCCGAACAACAAGCACTCAAATCACTTCAATCCTGAGACATTGAAACTACAACATCTGTTGATTGAGTAGATTTCGGACCTGACGATGGACATGACTCGAAGCTACGAAGTGTTGAAGATTGCAAATCTCCGGAAACGCTGGAATGGTTCGGACGTTCGACGGAGTTTCGGAACTTCGAATTGTTCTACACTGTCTAAAAGAACTTGTTCAGAAGAAACGAAGTTTGATCGTTCCCGCCTCCGAAGCATATGTTCGGACCCTACTAAGTCAAGAACGGAAGATCCGAAGTCATTCCAGAATTACGCAATTGATTTCAATCACTCGGACTTTTCCGAAGTATAAACCGAATATCCTAACCTTGCGTCCAAGACTATTACAATAGGCATTTTGAGAGCATTCTCAATCTCCCACTCCATTCTCTATTGCTTACAAGCTTTCACTATCTCGGTGTGCGTTGATTAAAGAGTTGTCATAATCAAAGAGTTAGAAAAAAAACGTTAAAGACTTACTCTCGGGGTTGTAAAGTTCGTTCTTCCGTGAGCCCTCAAGGCCAAGTAGACGCCTCGGGCGTGGTTGCTAAAAGCTAGCTTGGAGCTCCGTAGCCAAGTCGTTATAGTGATACCCATCTCATCGAGAGGGGAGACGTCGACGATTCTTCGTCATAACTCCATATAAGCATCTCTATCCCTCTTTACTTTACCATTTACTTATTGCATTAAATTCCCATCTATTTTACACACTTACTTACACCGCATTCATTTATCGTACTTATTTGGATTGTCCCTCAAGTCTTCCGCTGCCATTTTTGCAACTCGTTTTAAACGCTAAATGGCCTAAAAACCTATTCATCCTCCACCCCCCCCCCCTAGGTTCTCACAAGCCCATTGACCTTTATGTAAATCTTTCAAACACATTTGATTCCATTTAAACTTTCACTTGAAATTTTTAACTCAAGCCACTAGTTTAATATTACTTTCTAACTGGGCTCTACAGTACCCAATGTTGTTTAATGATTCAACACTTGAATTAATTTAATGTAGTCACAATATGTTTCTGAAAATCACAAATTTTCAAATCCATTACTCGTTAGGCCACTTAATTAGGAACACTTCCTCAAATTAAAAGTTACATTCTCCTTATAGAAGTCATACCTCTATTTTTATTTACGCTTATCAACTCCTTATAAGCCGTGCAACAAATTGAACTATTTTAACTTCTCACGTGATCTAGAAAGCTAGTACTTTGTGGCCATCAATGGTTCATTGATACAACACCGTGACTTCACATCTCATGTGATTCGGACTAATCATGTCCTTATACGAGCATACGCCAATTGCTTCATTCTTCTTTTCTACTCTTACAATAAGAACGTCAGAACTCAAGTCTGATAATTACCCACCAATCATGTTCCAACGCCTAGCATCATCGCGTACATGATTCCCTAGGTATCACATGATAGTCCTGCAAGAACAGCATTCCATTATGGTTACGTAACAGTACGGTCCATTTACTCATATATCCCACCCGATTCGACAACCATTGGTATATCGAGAGTTGTCAATGAATCGATACTATGTGTCATATCGTCGTTGCATCGATGTTGTCATCTATAAACCCCTTTCATATTACAACCATACCTGATCAAGATTTCAACTACCTAACACATGAGATCACATTGGATATTCATACCAAATTTAAGCGGTGAATCCCCTGACTACAATGATCTACTCCTATATTTTTCGATAGAACACCCAACTGCCACTTATGACCCATGCGAGTCGGTAAACAAGTCAACGTGCAATGCTAGCATATTAGAGTCTTTATGGTCCCATGTCATAAGGACTAATGGTGTACAACCATAACAAGGAATGTTTCCTCCACTCGATAAGTTGAGAACCACTTGGAATCGTTTTATGGGTTGTTCATACACGCTACTAGAAGGCACCTATCTGCAGGTCGTACTCACAATGTCCCATACCACTAACATGGTACTCACAAAAAATCGGAGTATACTAAGTCTCGAACTCGAGTGGCCTTATCCCTTCTTAGCGGTGGCTGAATCGACTAGAGCAACTGTTTAGAATAACAGTATTCGCAATATGAGTTTCATGATACTCATCATATGAACATTCTCATATTCTTTCTACTATTTGTCTATTCAATGCTTTATCTATGCAACTAGCATGATACAGATCAAGATGTGCCAAACAATAATTTCAAATATTATTAAAATAAAACTGTTGATAACATAGAGTTTCATTGTGAACTCGGCTAACAACTTGCTCTACGTTCCCTATTCTAACACTTGGACCATAAAATGACACTTCTCCCATTAAGACTAATTTCTTTTCTTGACATCTCTGCAAAACAACGAGTGAAATGGTTATGTAACATATCATGAAGAGCCAATACCGAGAAATCATCCACGATGTCTTCCACCATGTCTGCAAATAGGCCCCCCTACACCTTTTTGAAAATTGCGGTGCATTGTCATAGCCAAAAGACCTCCTCCTAAAAGCGAACGTGCCATAGGGAAACCGTGAATTGGTTTCTCCTGGTCTTCTGGCGCTATATTAATTTTGGTTATAACCTAAATACCCATCTAAACCTCGCATAATGACAATTATCAACAAGTCTTCAATCATTTGATAAATAAAATGTAATGGAAAATGATCTTTACGGGTGACATTATTCAATTTTCCTATAACACTACTACTCACCTCCAATCAACAGTACGAGTAGATATTAGTTCATCAGTTTCATTCTTTACCACATCATTCAACCTTTTTTACGGCACGACTGCACTAACAACCCACTTCTACAGTCAAATCGCAATAATTACTCCAGCATTTAACAATTTCATACCTCATTTTTCACAACTTCCTTCATCGCTGGATTCAGCCTCTCTAATGAATCCACATATTTAGTATCGACTCCTACATCAAAATCCTATGCATGGCATATGTTGTACTAATCCCCTTGATATCAGAAATCGCCCATCAAATGCAGTTTTAAATTTCCATTTCCTCAATATTCTCAATATTTAATCTTGCATTACAATAAAGAGGAAGAGATGAATTAGGAGGATATGTCGACTTTTCACCTAAAAATGCATAGTCAGGTGCTTGGCAGTCTTTCAAATCAAGGAAGGAGGTTTAACCCGTGTTTGCTCATTTACCTTTAATTTCTCAAGCGTGTATCTACTTTTCTTTTCTGTCTGTTGATCATCAAGAGCCACAAGTTGTTCTTTCACTTCCCAATCATCTTCATCACAGTTCCTGCAGCACCTATCAACAAACGACTCTCTAAAGGATGCCTCTAGTTCCTGCACAATCAAGAGGCCTCATGAGTCTATACACGTGCTTTTACAGTACTTACCTCATTGATCCCTTTCATGGCTTGATACATGTTAAAATGATTGCTCTACTTTCCCTCCACTCTCAAGGTGAGTTCACCCTTATGGCACATCTATCAATTCTCTTTCCCGTCGCCAGAAAGGTCTCCCCAAGATTAATGTGGTATCATGATCTTCCTCCATATCTAAAATCATGAATCCCAGGAAAAATAAATAATTTATCTACTTATACCAGTCATCTTCCACAATCCACGTGATCGTGAGACTTCTGTCAGTCAAGCTGTAAGGTGATAGTGGTTGGTTTCCCTCTCGAAGCGTCCATCCCTATAAATAGAAAATGGCATCAAATTGATACTCTTGCTCCCAAATCACAGAAAGCTTTACTAAGCTTTACTACATTTAAACTACCAATAAGCAGGAATAGTTAAAACTTCCCTAGATCTTTTAATTTTTGGTAGGCTTCTTTGCAGTATGGCGCTACATTCTTCCAATCAGTTTCCAAATCTTAACTCATCAGCTTCCTCCTCTTCTTAGACATCACAATCTTTAATAGATTTTGCATAATTCGGCATTTGCTCTAAAGCATCAACAATGGTTGTTATGTGTATCTTCTTAAAAATCTCTAAAATTTATCAAGGATGTATCCAAATTCTTCTTTTGAACTCTGAGGGTATGGAAGGGTCGGCTTAAATACTGGAAGGTTGTTCAAAACTTCAAATTCGGTTCCGTGGACTCCTCCCTCCTTTTTATTTCTTTTCTATCCTCAAACTCACTCTTCTTCAATCGTCTTCTTTCTTCTTGTCCATTTTCTCTGTGGACTTCTGCACTCCACTTATTTTCACCCTCCTCAACGTGACTGTCTGCACTCCTTTTGGATTAAAATTCCTGTGTTGCTAGGAAATTGATGACACCTGTTCTTATCTCTCAAGCCGTTGGCCAAGTCGCATTTTAGTCTACTAATATTTCATCGTGGCACCCCCATAGGTTTCCTATGTGAGTCTCCAGATTGTCAAGACGAGACTCGTTCCTTCGGTCCTTGCCATCCTTTTTTTCAGAATCAGCAAAAAATGTTCCTACCAATTCTCAAACCCAATGCTTTCCTTCCCCCTTTGATGTATTGAACCCTGTGGAGGATTCACACATCTTATTGATGTTTTCACATTGACAAATATTATGATTTCTAAACCAAATGATAAGTATTAGGGGGAGGGTAACCCGATATCCTCCTGGCCACCAAATTTCTTGTTGTTGATTTTGTGCTTCTTGGGAAGACTGGTTCTTCAGCAACAAGCGAGGACTCTCATTCTCCTGCGTGCTCACCTTATTCATGGCTGTAATTGTGAGTATCAATTCAGATACCTACGAATGAGTGACGTAAATTAGGAATCCACATCATAACTCCAGCTTCCTTTTTACTCATGCCTTTTAGACGGCCACTGGTAGCTATTTATCTTTATATGTTCAAGCAAGCGATAAGCTGGTTCGGGAGATTTAGCAAAGATTGTTGCCACAACCAGCTGCTGCAATCCCTTCCTCTGGGCCCATTCAGACCGTTGTAAGAGAATTCAATTTGCACACAGTCTTCAAATCAAACCATGGTCGACACTTTCTCACAGCTCCTTGTCTCTTCCCATGCATCATAGAGTTGCTCAAAATCAGTTCCAGCTTGAACGTACTAATCTCAATGCTTCGATCGTGCAGACTTTGCAGGATGAAAATACTTTGCCAGGAATTTTGTTTGCCACTTTGCCATGTGTGTTCTCCCCAAAGGAACGAGTGAAGCCATCCTCTTTCTTGGTCCCGGAGAAAAATTGAACAATGCATCTAATAATAATCATCAGGAACATGATTAATTTTTACCGTATCTGTGATCTCTAGGAATGTCTCAATGAACGTGAGATCATAAGTGGTTGTTCAACCAACTGGTTTTGCTAACCATCTTGATCGTAGCAGGCTCAACTCGAAATTCTTGGCGTTGATTGTCCCCTCTAATTATCATAGTAATGATGGTTGATCACTGGTCGGAAGTGATCCTTGATAGGTATAGCCCTGGTAAGTTTAGTCTGCATTCTCGCTGTGTTCATCCATGCTTGTATCTGTTATCCTTTTTTTTTTCTTATCTTCTCGTAGTTCTTCTTTCGACATCCGGATAAAAAATAGGAATCCAGGTTTTGAAATCTTACATGCCCGCAAGCAGAAAAAAAAAAATGAAAACTCAATCGTAAATAAAATAACAAAGCCTAAATTAAACTGACTAACGGTAACACGACGAGTCAAATGTTGGGACACTCCCCGACAACTTGCGCCACAAACTTGTTGCGGTTTTTCTTGATTTGCTCGCAAGTGCACGGCGTCAATTTATCGTAACATGTGTTTTTGAGTACAATGTGATCCACGAGCAGTGTGTAATAATGTTATATCATGTGCTTGTAATTAAATAAGTCCTGCTTTCTCTAAAATTCTGTAAAAGGTTTGTTTGCTTAAAAATCGATTAATTTTAAACAAGAATTAATATAGTCACCGAGTGAGAATACAACTGAAGAAAAGATCTAGATGATGCTTTTACTAAGTTCCACGATAATTATTCTCAGTTAAATTTATATTCATGAATTCCAATTATTTAAGGCCAGAACACATAATTATTATTCCTCCCTTTCCGCAAGTGACGAAATAAACGTTCACATGCACAACTTGATTCAAAACATTTCCCAAATAGAAATCTATCTTTCGTGATAAATGCAAACAAAGTTCTTGCCTAGCCCTCGCTAAATTATACGCCCTTCCGACGGATATAAAATTCAACTATGCGTCTTTGTGATCTATAATCCTATCCCTCTCCCGAGTTGTAGAGTTTAATTAGATAACACACAATTTATGGCCAGTAAATTGCAGTCAAAACGATATAAAGAACACGTTAAACGAGAAGGAATTCAATCATACTATAAAAACAAGTCCATTATCGTATCAACAAGCTACTCATTCTCGTATACTATAAAAATTATTCATGACGAATCTAAATAAAAAACATGATGTTCAAAGATTTGACAATGAAATACACGAAATAGAAAAACAAAGCTAGCTGACAAATCCGAAGTTTTCGTCTCCGTCCCCAACTCCGTCGCTCTTCGTATTTTGTGATCTTTCTTCGTATTTGAATCGTCGTCTCGTGTTCGTGCTTGGCTCCTGTATCCTTTCTCTCCAAAAACGGCCTCCTCTGTTCTGAACCCGCGCTCCCATTTATTTTCCGTTTTGTGCGTAATTTGAAAGCCCCAAGTGTTTTTCTCCCCCTCGCCGGCATTTGGCGCCTAGTCGCCCGTGGTTCCGCTGATATAGGCGCCGCGGCGCAGAAGCAGTGCCTAGGCGCTTACTCTTTTTCGGTAGTTTGGCGCGCGGTGCTTGTTGGGGCAGTGCTAGGCGCTTTTTCTTTTTTCTTTCGGCTAATGAGCGTTGCGGCGCTATTTTGTGGCGCTGCGCTTTCGTATATTGCAATTTTCACGCTTAAAAACACCTCTGTTTTGCTCTAAATCATACCACGGTTGTTTATCCTCTACCAACACAAAAAAAAACAAAAACCAACATAATTCTGTTCGAAACCAGCAAGATCACACTGTATCAACATATCCATTAAGTTCAATTCTTACACTTATCATGAACACGTCTATTTTATTGGGTCCTAATCAAACTTAAGCCAAATTTTACGGTAAGGTTGCATGGAGATGCAATTGAAACTACTTTTGAGAATTATGATTGGCTGATTATTATTCGATCATAATTTGCTAATTGGACCTATGTACGCTACTGAGGAAACGTATTTTCCCATTTTCCCTAAGGGTAATATTGTTTAGTGAAAGTGTCAAAACAGTGGAGCGGAAAAGTTATGAAGTAAAAGTCTTCATACTTTATCCTTACGCCAAAATTTTAAAATAATCATTTAACATTTATTCTGTTTTCTTTCATTATTTTGACATGTCTTTGCTCGCAATCCATATCTGCAATACACGACAACACATTTTAACCGACCTAATTACCTAAGGGACTACGAAAACCAGAAAATAGTCTTGAATCGGAAAGGATTATCAACTATACGTCTGAGTCGCCCCCTGTTGAGGCTCTGACTGCTGCACTCCTGATGAATTGCAGACTTCTAGAATTGTGTGACACAATTACTTGAAAGCCAAGTGTTTTATATTTAGGGGCTTCTAGAATGATGCTACAGAAGCCGTTTTGAGATGCAAAGAGTGTCGGTTGACATTCATTGTATATAAAGAGCTCTTTGGTGAGAAAACACAGCCCTCTAGGCATCTACCGAAGGAGGCTAATCACTTTACGCGTGCGAGATGTGTCTATCGTTCCATGAGCATGGTCTAAAGTGATTGTGCTTGTGACAAGTGTAATGCCGGCATTTTCATTCCCGATCTAAAATGATTGGATATTTTACTGTTATCGGAGATTAATTCCGGAATGATTTATTGATTAATCAATATAATATAGAAGGACGCGTTCTTGTAGATTTTTGCAAGGAAGAATTGGCTGTGCTGACTCGAAGGTCTCTGCGCATATGCGCGAGGAAGTGTCGCGCATATGCGCGAGCCATGCGAAAGCCAAGGGAGAAATCCAGAAGGTTTGGCGCACCTGTCGATGTAAGTGCGCGCACAGAATGCGCGGAAAGGCCAGAACCCGTTGGCGCATATGCGCGAGTAATTGGCGCATATGCGCGGGAGGGCCATAAGGGTGTCGCATATGCGCGGAATTAATGGCGCTATGCGCTAGTAGCAGTTTCGCCGGACAAGTATGTCTCGCGCATATGCGCGCGTAGTGGCCGCGCATATGCGCGAGAGGGGTGCGGCGAAGGCCGGCCCTGTGCTTTGCTGCATTGAGTGTAAGTATATATATATAAAGATTTACATGCGTAAATCTCATTTCATAAGATGAGAAATCGAGATTTGAAGGGAAGCTTCGTTCTTAATGATGTTCAAAATCGATTTGATGAGCGATTCTTCGATCTGAATTGTAATCCGACTTCGGTACCGTGTTTGTATCAACACAGGCTACACCTTGGACGTAAGTTTTAATTACGTGTAGACAAGATTTGAATTTATGATGTTGTTAGAATTGACTATGAATTCAGATATGGCGTGTGTTCTTCTTCTTTTTTTCTGCTATACCGTAGTGTGGTGAATCAAAGTCAATTTAGAAGCACTATTGTTTAGGGAAGTGTTATGAATTTTAGAGTTGAGTTGATTGAGATTGCTATCAGCAGAGGCTGTTATTCGTACTGAAGTTATAGAATGTACTGAGATTTATTAGAATCTTGTAATATAATTGGATGTTAAGACTGACGGGGGTTACAAGACTGTATTGTGTATGCCGTCTTAACATCAGTTGGGT
Source organism: Primulina eburnea (assembly GCF_022965805.1). Classification (NCBI taxonomy): domain Eukaryota; kingdom Viridiplantae; phylum Streptophyta; class Magnoliopsida; order Lamiales; family Gesneriaceae; genus Primulina; species Primulina eburnea. Next base: position 26,421 of record NW_027331580.1, read on the forward strand.
ACAGATTGCTCAATTCAGTTGGTTTTCTAGTTTATCTTGTGATATGGTTGATATAATCAGATTGTAGTATATTTCGGGTATTGAATCAAACAGATGTTGTTTTTGAGCTACCCATTGATACATCGTATTTATTCTTGTCATTCAGATTGAAGATGACAGCCTGGACTTCGAGATTTCGTCTTTCCTCAGACGGGGAATATAAAGTTAATTCATATGTGATATCGGGAAGCATACCTCCAATTAATTATTTGAGTTTTCCAATAAAACCAATACTAGATTATCTTTATATATTTTCCCCTGATTATGCTTTTGATTTTAGAATTGTACTTCACGCAGGTAAGATAATTGTGATATTCAGCTTATGAAATGCTTATGCTTTGTTTACAGATTGTTATTCATTGCATTTAAGATGAAAGTCGTTGACAGTCATTGTCGACTTCTAGAGTTTGTGTATCTCACTTAGGAGTAGTCATTACTCCTATGCCCAAATCGGCATCAGATAACGCTTCCTTGAAGGTCCTTGGTCACATCCATGGTTAGGCTCATCATGGCCCTCTTCAAGAAGCAGACCATACCTCATAGGTGGTCTCGAGAATCTCTCGGATCTTCTAGGAGCTTGTATCTCCTCTCTTGGCTCTTCGGGTGTGGGTTGTATAATTGTGGGTGTCTCTCGAACCTCTTCGAGTTCTATCATCTCCCCTTTTCTATCCAATAGAAATTATTTTTCCAAAAAGGTTGCATTCCTAGAAACAAACACCTTTGTTTCTTGGGGATTATGGAAATAATATCCAACAGAATTCCTTGGATATCCCACAAAATAACATAAATTGGATCAGCTATTCAATTTATCTCCCAGTACATGCTTCACATAAGCACGGCACCCCCATATTCTAAGATAAGAATATTTGGGAGGCTTAGTCTTGTCAACTGCCTTTGAATGGGCATTGTTCAACAACAGTGCCGCTGTCTCAAGTGCATATCCCCAAAAAGATGGTGGCAACTCCGTGAACCCCATCATAGACCAAACCATGTCCATCAAAGTCCGGTTACGATGCTCCGAAACACCATTCAATTGTGGTGTAGCGGGCGGAGTCCACTACGAGAGAATCCCATTCTCCCTAAGATACTCTTGGAACTCTGCACTCAAGTACTCACCACCTCGATCCAATCGAAGTGATTGATGCTTCGTCGCAACTGTTTATCTACTTCACTTCTGAATTATTTAAAACTTTCAAAGGCTTCAGACTTGTATTTCATCAGATACACATAGCCATACCTCAAAAAGTCATCGTTAAAGGTTATGAAGTAGGCATGCCCATGCTTAGGGGTGATGCTAAGCGGACCGCACACATCGGTATGGATCAAATCCAATAACCCTTTTGCTTCGCTTCACATAGCCCTTAAAGGCAATTTTGGTCAATCTTTCCTTTTAGACAGGATTCACAAGAGCGTGATGAGCATATATCAGACATATCAAACATGCCTACTCCCACTAGCTTGTTCATCATTCTTAAGGAAATATGTCCTAATCGAAGCATGCCATAATTTGTGCCGAATTTAGAGTATCTTGTTTTCGCTTATTTGTTATTGTTATAGCTGGACATTGTTAGTATAATATCTTTCAATTTTAAGTTGTAGAGATCGTTTTCAAGTTCTCCAGTACCAATCAAACATTCATTCTTGTAAATGTTGCAAACATCTTTGCTAAATAACAAGAATATCCATCTTTATCTAGCATAGAAATGGAAATAATGTTTTTCACCAATTCAGGTACAAACAAAACATCTATTAAAAATTAATTAAAATCATTGTTCAAATGCAAGTAAACATCTTCTACGGCCTTGGCAGCAACTCTTTCTCCATTGCTCATTCTCAAGAAGGCTCACCTTCCCTAAGTCTCCTACTTCTTCCCATTACCTGCAAATCATTACAGAGATGTGAGCCACAGCCGATATCCAATACCCAAGAAGTAGAGTTAATTAAAATGTTTACTTCAATATAGAATATACCGTTTCCAGAAATCTTCTGGGCAAGATATTCCCTGCAGTTACGCCTCCAATGTCCAGGCTTCTTGCAGTGATGACAGATGTCAACAGTCTTGTCAGCCTTCACTGGTATCACGCTGCCACAGCGGGACTCGGAGATTGCCTTTTCAAGGGCACGTTCTTCTTGGGACATTGGAAAGAACGCTTCTTTCCCTTCCCATGTGGACCAGTCTTCACACCGGATGAAAAACCCACATAAAGAACCGGCTTCTCTTTCTTGATAGTGGATTCAAACGTCACAAGCATATTCACCAACTCCTCAAGGGTCGGCTCCATCTTGTTCATGTTGAAGTTCTCCACAAAAGAATCAAATGAGCTCGGCAGCGACAAAAGCAACACGTCGGTGGTCAACTCCGAAGGCAACATCAGATCCATGCCAACGAGCTTGTCCACGAGCCCAATCAACTTCAGTCCATGCTCATGGACCGAGGCCCCATCTCGCATGCGCAAAGTGATCAGCTTCTTGAAGGTAGCATGCCTAAGAGGTTGAGTCTACTCACCAAATAGCTCCTTGAGATGCAAATGAATGTCAGCAGCACTCTTTGCATCCTCAAAACGTCTCTGCAGCTTATCATTCATAGAAGCATGCATATAACACCTGGCTTTCAAGTCATGGTCACACCATTCCTTGTAAGTCTGCAATTCCTCAGGAGTGCAGTCAGTCAGAGCCTCAACAGGGGGCGACTCAGTCAATGTATATGCTATCCTTTCCGAATTCAAGACAATTTTTAAGTTTCTTATCGAATTGAGGTAATTATGTCCAGTTAATACGTGTTTGTCAAGTATTGCAGATAGCGGATTGCGAATCGAAGACATAGTCAAAAATTGTACTGAAAAGTAAAACAGATAAATTTTAATAACTATTTTAAAATATTTGGTAAGATATAAAGTATGAACTTTTACTTTATAAATGTTTACTCCCACTGTTTTGACATCTTTCACTACCCTCTATTGAAAACGGGAAACTCCTTTCCTCAGTAGGTACACAAGGTCTAATTAGCGAATTATGATCCCGAATAATAACAACCAATCACAATTCCTAAAAGGTAGTTTCCAATTGCATCTCTATGCAACCCTTTACGTAAACTTTTGTCTCACGTTTGATTAGGACCCAATAATATGACGTCGTTCATCTTTACGTGTCAAGCCTTACCCATCAATGTTGAACCTTAATGGACGGTCGCCAAGAGTTCCCTCAATAATATGAGCCGAAATCATGGGATTTCCACGTAATTCACATCACCATGTCAATGGATGTCACAACTTTCCGGCACCCAAGGCTCCACCAATAATATGAGCCGAGCCCCGAGCACGGGTAACGTTCATCATGCACTCATTGTTGATGGAAGACATGGAAATTATAAACAACTTTATAATTTCCATTTTTGAGCTTGATATTAATTTTGAATCTTATTCAAAATGAGGATTTTTAATTTTCAAAGGTCTCATAATTAATTTTTATTTAAAAGCTCGCCATGTTTGATATTATGTTTGCCGGATTCATGCAACTTTGTTATTATCATAATAATAACGCACATACTCATTATTTATAACATATCATGCATATATTATAAACAGTAAACAAAATAAGGATGATCAATTTCCCCAAAACTAATGGCCCGTATGAGCTAAACACGGGCCTAGGTCCAATCCTAGGGAAATGCATGGGATGAAAATGCAACTATTACATTAGCCTCCAATATTTACATGTCTTCGATCTTCATAATCATCAAGGCTATCATCTAAATCTTGATATTCCACTATACTAATATTTACAATTAAATATCCAGGGCAAATAGGGATACATCTCATGGGGTGGGAACGGGCCATAAACCAAACCCACTTTAAATTTGATAATTATTACAATCATTCAACACAAAATATCCTAGCATACACCTAGCAAATTGGGCTTGGGCTTTTGATCATCCTTCATGCATAATATCACATATCATACACCGTCAATTAATTATCACAAAAATTAATTGATCCAATATATTATATCTTGATCCAATCACTAACCGCCACGATTATAAACTAAATTAACAAAGTATACAAACTCTTTGTCTACTTTCTAATTAATCTATTTATAACAGAGTTTCTTGTAAATCACAATTTACTATAAATAATTAAAGTTCAACTTCAATTATTTATTTTATGAAATAATATGTACAACTTTTGTGGATTTAAACTTAAGGGTCCAAAAAATCAATTTTCACCAAAAAACATTTTGGCTCATTTAAATTCACAAATTGTGTTAGCCATCTAATGGCCCAACAACTTCAAGGCCCATGACACTTTGATATTCCAAAACAATTTTGGAAACCCTAGCCGTCAACGCCGTCGTCGGAGCTCCGTCGCCAAATTACGGCCAACAAGCCAAATTTTTTTTAATTTTTTTTAAGGAGGGGTTCGGGCAGCCCATCGGACTGCCTTGCTGCCCGAAATGGGCAGCCCCTCGGGCAACCCGAGATGCCTGAAATGGGCAGCAACATGCTGCCCAAAAATCCCCTTGCATTGGCCTTGATTTTTTTGCAAAAATAAATTTCATGCGGTTAGAAATCGACCTCACACTACAACAAAAACTTCAATCAACAACACTCATACGACAACAGTTTTTATTAAAACCGTTGTCTTTTTTTTAACAACGGTTTTAACAAAAACCGTTGTCGTAGCCTTAAAAACCCCGCTTATAGACAACGGTTTTTAAAAAACCGTTGTCTTTTATGTGTCTACGACAACGGTTTTTAAAAACCGTTGTCTTTGATGTGTCTACGACAACGGTTTTTTAAAACCGTTGTCTATTAGCGTTTTTTTTTTACAACAACGGTTTTAAAAAACTGTTGTCTTAGAGCTTTTTTTTTTTGCTACAACAACGGTTTTAACAACCGTTGTCTATGAGCGGTTTTTTTTAGACTACAACAACGGTTTTTAAAAACCGTTGTATTTTGGATGATTTTTTTTTTGGGCTGCAACAACGTTTTTTCAAAAACCGTTGTCTTTCGGATGGTTTTTTAACTACGACAACAGGTTTTAAAAACGTTGTCGTTTCTTAGTGTTTTATTTGGTTAAAGACAACGGTTTTTGAAAAAACGTTGTCGTAGTTTCTAATTTTTTAAAAAAAATGGGTAAAACATTTAGCGACGGTTTTATAAATACCGTCGCGAAATTTAAATTTTGCGACGGTTTTAGATACCTGTCGGTAAATTGAGCGACAGTTCCCGTTCCCAGTTCGTCGCTAAATTTGGCGACGGTTTTTATAAGACTGTCGCCGATTTACTTTAGCAACGGCTTATGTTTTAACCGTCGCTAATAGCCACGGTACTATCAATACCGTCGCACAAATGTCTATAAATATCCGCGTTATTGTTCATTTTCCTTCACACCATTTCCTTAGTTTAACTTCTCAAATTTTTTATTCTTCCACGTTTTTTGTCTACCAATTTTCTTAAACTTAAATTTGAAGTCGCGATTATTCTTAAATTTAAATTTGAAGTTAAAGATTATAAATATATTAATTTAGTAAGATTGGTAGTTTATTTTGTTAGGTTTATCGAACTATAACCGTAAATTTTTTTTATTTTACGAAAACAAATAGCGACGGAAATCATAACATAACCGTGGCTAATTAGCGACGGTCATCATAATACACACCGTCGCTAATGGGCGACGGACATATATATCCGTCGCTAATAGCGACGGAATATTTTATGTAAACCGTCGCCAAGTTTTTGTTTCACAACAGATTTTCAATGCTACGACAACGGTGTTTCATCGTCGTCTTTAGACGTCTATGACAACGGTTTTTCACCGTTGTCTTTGAGCGCACCCTTTTAACCACAGTGCTTTTAACAACGCCTTTACAAGACCTACGACAACAGTTTTTCACCATCGTCTTTGATGTCTACGACAACGGTTTTTTCACCGTTGTCGTTGTCCTGACTTTTAGCAACACTGCTTACAACATCAGTTTTTCACCCTAAAAGACAACGGATAAAATCCGTTGTCATTTAGAGTTTTTCTTGTAGTGTCAATATAATATATATGCTACACAAAATACTATCCTTAGTTCATGATACCACTTGAAAGGAGATCGATTAAGGTGTCCGAATGCGCAACAGAAGTTTCAAATTTTTTTTTTCAAGGCAAAAATCGAGCACCTCGTGTACTAGTGTGTAGCAAATACAATAAAACTCGAAATGACATTCATAGGGTGTTTTTAAGATTTTACATATCAATCTCAAAGATTGATGTTATGGCTCCAACCAAGGTGTAAACACCTTAGCTCTTGAATGGTAAGACAATCTACAAGCTCTCCTTGCTTCAAAATTAGGCCCACCACTTGCAAGCTAGAACCCCTCTTATTTTGCACTAGAAAAATAAGAGGATTTTTCAATGAGAAGTATTTTATTTCCTCAACAATTGAAGAATAAAAATTGGAGGAGAATATTGTGTGTATAATTTCGGCCAAGTGAGGTTGAAGAGAGAAGGGATGAGCTTTTCTTGGTTCTTGAAAAAGTGATAAAGGTGGATGATCATGACTTGCAAATTTTTAATGAAAAAGTGCCTCCAACCCTTCATCTCCCTAGCATGCTTTTTAAGTGGGCTTGTAACACTTACAAAGTGTTACGCCTTAAACGCATACAAATCTCGAGGATGAGATTAATGTTTTTAATGCTGTAACATATCCCAAAGTTTTTGTTTTGATGATACCAAAACTTGGATTAAAAATGTACTAATGTTTTATATTGAGGCATGCAGGAAATTAAGAACAAGGTTACGTTCGGAAGATCCGAAATTTGGTTCGGACGTTCCGAAATTGTGCCAATCAGAAGCAAAATAGAAGCTGTTCGGAAGCTGCGAGGAGCAAGTTCGGACGTTCCGAAGACTTGATCGGACGTTCCGAACACAAGCAATCAAATCACTTCAATCCGGAGACAAATTGATCTGATTGTTGATTGAGTAGATTCCGGACGCTACGATGGTCATGATCGGAAGCTACGAAGTGTTGAAGATTTCAAATCTCCGAAAACGCGGGAATGTTCGGACGGTACGAACTGGAGTTCGGACCTTCCGAAGTTGTTCATACACTGTCTAAAAGAACTGTTCAGAAGAAACGAAGTTTGATCGGTCCCTCCGAAGCATATGTTCGGACCCTACGAAGTCAAGAACGGAAGATCCGAAGTCATTCCAGAATTACGCAAATTGATTTCAATCACATCGGACGTTCCGAAGTATAAACAGAAGATCCGAACCTTGGCGTCCAAGACTAGTATAAATAGGCCTTTGAGGATGCATTCTCAATCATCCCACTCCATTCTCTCTTGTCTCTTACAAAGCTTTCTACTATCTCTTGTGTGCGTTGATTAAAAGAGTTGTAATATCAAAAGAGTTGTAGAAAAAGAGTGAAAGTAATACTCTCGAGTGGGTTGTAAAGTTCGTGGCTATCCTTGGAGCCCTCAAGGCCAAGTAGACGCATCGAGGCGTGGTTGTAAAAGCTAGCTTGGAGCTCCTAAAGCCAAGTCGTTATAGTGATACCTCGATCCTCATCGAGAAGGGGAGACGTAGACGATTCTTCGTCGAACTTCCATAAACATCTCTATCCCTCTTTACTTTACGCATTTACTTTATTGCATTTAAATTACGCATTTATTTTACGCACTTACTTTACGCATTCATTTATCGTACTTATTTGTGATTGTCCCTCAAGTCTTCCGCTTGCAATTTTTGCAAACTCGTTTTAAAAACGCTAAAGGGCCTTAAAGAACCTATTCACCCCCCCCCCCCCCCTTAGGTTCTTCAAGTGGTATCAGAGCCTAGTTTTTCAAAATCTTTTAAAATGGCCAATCTAGCAAGCGAGTATGCCCAAGGACAATCCACAAATCGTCCCCCTCTTTTCAATGGTACCAATTACGGATATTGGAAGAATAGAATATCTCTATACATCCAATCCGTCGATTACGACCTTTGGAAAATAACGGTGAAAGGTCCCTATATCCCCATGAAAACGGTGGATGATAAGGAAATTCCTAAGGGAATGGATGACCTCACCAAGGACGATATGAAACTTATCTCTCAAAATGCTAAAGCTATGAATATTCTTCATTGTTCCCTAGATATGAATGAATACAACCGAATCTCGGCTTGCACCTCCGCCAAAGAGATTTGGGACAAATTGGAGATTTGCCACGAGGGAACCAATCAAGTCAAAGAAACGAAGATAGATCTTCTCCAACTCAAGTACGAGACCTTTGAGATGGAACCCAAGGAGGATATCGACACCATGTTCCGGCGGCTCACCCAAATCATCAATGAGCTTGCCCAACTTGGTGAGAACTACCCAACTAAACAAGTGTGGAGGAGAGCCCTTCGAGCACTACCGGCGGAATGGGATACAAAGCGCACGGCTATCATTGAATCCAACAAGGGAGATGCGGCATCCTACGACCTTGATCAACTTCATGGGACCCTAAAGACCCATGAACTTGAAGTATCTACCCGGAAGGAGACAAAGAAAGATGACGACAAAGTAAAGGCGAAAGGGATCGCCTTGACCAGTCAACTTGAAGATAGCGACGATGAAGAAATGGCACTCCTCACTAGAAAGTTCAAAAGATTCATGCGGAGTTCCAACTTCAACAAGAAGGACAAAAAGATTGAGAAGGAAGTGACCTACTACAACTGTCAACAAAAGGGTCACTATGCAAACGAGTGTCCCTCCAAGAAGAAGGCCGGCAAAGACAAGAAGAAGGCCCTTCTAGCCACGTGGAGCGACAGCGACAACAAAGAGGAGTCTACCCTATGCTTCATGGCAAAGGAAGATCATCTGACCGACTCGGATGACGACGAGGTACCCTCTTACGATGAATTACTCTCCGCTTACACTAGTATGTACAATAAGGCTAAGTCACTTAGAAATGAGAATAAGCAACTTAAAACTGAACTAGAAGCTAGGATGCATGACAACACTAAGCTCAAGACAAACCTAAGAGACTTAGAGAAAGCCTTCAACAAGTTCAATGTGAGTAGCGGTAAACTAGAAAACCTCTTGAGCATGCAAAGGTGTAACTTCGACAAAGGAGGTCTAGGATATGAAAAGAAATCAGTCAACTTCGCTAGTCTTATCGCAAAGGCAAAACTAAGAACACCACCAACATGCACTTACTGTTGTAAGATAGGCCACATAAGACCTAAATGCAAGAAACTTAGACACCAACACAATAAGAATAGTTATTGGAAATGGATCCCCAAATCCCCAACTACTACTAACCTCAAAGGACCCAAAGAAACGGGTACCAACTATCAAATTGTATCTCAATCTTATAGGGACAAAGGGGAGACAAGTTATCGAGCACTTGGTATCTTGACAGTGGATGCTCTCGACACATGACGGGAGAAAAGAAGCTGCTACAATCCATTCGACCAAAAGAAAAGGGATCGGTGACCTTTGGAGACAACAGCAAAGGGATCATAGAAGGCATCGGCTCAATAGGTATATCTAACTCTACTATTATTGATGATGTACTTCTTGTGAAAGAACTTAAACATAACCTCCTAAGCATTAGTCAATTGTGCGATAGGGGTTATGAAGTCAAATTCACACCACACGATTGCACTGTATCACTCACAACTGACAAATCCATTAGTTTCAAAGGTTATAGAAGTGAAAATGTTTACAAGGTCGATTTAAAGATTTCATCTTTTTCAAAAATAAAAAGCCTTGTAACATTAAATGTTGATGACAACATTCTTTGGCATAGACGACTTGGTCATGTTGGGATGAGCACCATAGAAAAACTTTTAAAACTTGACCTAGTTTCCGGAATGCCAAAGCTGAATTTAAAATTAGATTCTTTTTGTGATGCTTGTCAACTTGGTAAACACACTAAGGAATCTTTCAAAAATAAAAATTTTGTATCCACTTCTATGCCCCTTGAATTACTTCACCTAGATTTATGTGGTCCCTCGAGGACAACTAGTCTAGGAGGTAAATCCTATGCTTTTGTCATTGTGGATGATTTTTCACGTTTTACTTGGACATTGTTTTTAGCCCACAAAAGTGATTCCTTTGATCATTTCAAAATTTTTGTCAAAAAGGTTGAAAATGAGAAAAATCTTTTGATCAAACAAATCCGTAGTGACCACGGAACGGAATTTCAAAATGAAAATTTTTCAATTTTTGTCAAAGCAAAGGCATTGGTCACAACTTTTCTTGTCCTAGAACTCCTCAACAAAACGGTGTCGTTGAGAGGAAGAATAGGACCCTAGTAGAGATTGCAAGGACCATGCTATGTGAGCATTCTCTACCAAAATATTTTTGGGCTGAAGCGATGAGTTCTGCTTGTTACATCATCAATCGCGTATCAATAAGGCCAATTCTCAAGAAAACTCCATACGAACTATGGAGAGGGAGAAAGCCTAACATTTCTTACTTCCGCGCTTTTGGATCAAAATGCTTCATCCACAACAATGGTAAGGACAACCTGGGTAAGTTCGATGCTAAATCGGACAAAGGTATCTTTCTTGGTTACTCTACTTCTAGCAAAGCATATAGAGTCTTTAATAAACGCACTTTACTAGTTGAAGAATCTATTCATGTCATATTTGATGAAACTAACCCTTGCTTGCCTAGACCTGTTGTTTCTGATGATGATGATATAGATATCCTTGGGGAAGAGTTGGAGTCCACAAGCCTAGAAGATGTTCCTAAAGATCAAGAGGACGCACCTCTTCCGAAGGAGTGGACTACGCACAAGGATCATCCCATGGACCTCATCATTGGTAGCCCATCGAAGGGAGTATCTACTCGCTCCTCTAATATGTGCAATTATCTTGCTTTTCTTTCTCACATAGAGCCTAAGAACATAGAAGAAGCTTTACTTGATGATTCTTGGATTATTGCTATGCAAGATGAACCAAATGAATTTAGCAGGAATAAAGTTTGGAATCTTGTACCTAGACCCACTGATAGACCTGTCATAGGAACTAAATGGGTATTTAGGAACAAGTTAGATGAGCATGGTACAATCACTAGAAATAAAGCTAGGCTAGTAGCTAAAGGATATAGTCAAGAAGAGGGAATTGATTATGATGAGACTTATGCCCCTGTTGCTAGACTAGAATCCATTCGCATGCTACTTGCTTTTGCTTGCTCTAGAGACTTTAAATTGTTTCAAATGGATGTTAAAAGTGCTTTTCTTAATGGTGATTTGAAAGAAGAAGTGTATGTTGAGCAACCTGTTGGTTTTGAAGATGTGCACTTATCTGATTATGTGTATAAACTTGATAAGGCTTTGTATGGTTTGAAACAAGCTCCTAGAGCTTGGTATGAGAAACTGTCTACTTTCTTGCTGTCTAATGGTTTTTGTAGGGGTAAAGTTGATATTACCTTGTTTACCTTGACTAAAGATAATGATTTGCTGATAGTACAAATATATGTAGATGATATTATTTTTGGTGCTACTAATGAACACTTGTGTAGAGATTTTTCTAAGCTTATGCAGGATCACTTTGAGATGAGCATGATGGGCGAGCTCAACTACTTCCTTGGTCTCCAAATCAAGCAATGCAAGGATGGTTTCTTTGTCAACCAAGGGAAGTACATCAAGGAGATGCTCAAAAAGTTTGGGATGGAGTCTTCCAAAGCCTCATCCACACCTATGAGCACGACAGTCAGACTCGACAAAGATGAGGGAGGTAAACCTGTTGACCAAAAGTTATTTCGTAGCATGATTGGCTCCCTACTCTATGCGACTGCTAGTAGACTTGACATTATGTTTAGTGTTTTCTTGTGTGCACGATTTCAATCATGTCCAAAGGAATCACACTTATTCGCCTTAAAACGCATTTTCAAATATCTTTCAAATACTCCAAATCTCGGATTATGGTATTCTAAGAACTCATTTTTCGATTTAAAAGCTTACTGTGATGCCGACTTTGGAGGATATAAGGTGGATAGAAAGAGCACTAGTGGTACTTGTTTCTTTTTGGGAAATTGCTTGGTGTCATGGTTTTCTAAAAAGCAAAACTGTGTTGCACTTTCAACGACCGAGGCCGAGTATATGGCTGCCGGTAGTTGTTGTGCACAAATTCTTAGGATGAAGTATCAATTACTCGACTATGGTGTTACTTTTTCAAAAATTCCAATCTTTTGTGATAATACAAGCACCATATGTCTAACAAAGAATCCAGTTCAACATTCTCGTACAAAACATATTGACATTCGACATCATTTTATTCGTGATCACATTGAGCAAAATGATGTTGAACTTCACTATGTTGACACCAAGAATCAAATTGCTGATATTTTTACAAAACCACTAGATGAATATACTTTTACTCGTTTGCGTGGTGAACTTGGCATGATTGAGTTGTAAACATTAGTCAAATACTCTCGTACATATTTGTTAAATTGAGGGGGAGTATTATTAATGTGAGCATTATAATGTCGGATAATACAAATTAATTGTATTTATCCATAATTATGGCTCAACATTCATTTATGTGTTAAATATTTTAAATTTTAGGTGTTCCTCATCTTGGCTACTTCGGAATCACCGTTCCTTATTCGGATGCTTCGTTTCACTTCGGATCCACCGAACGTGTTCGGATCGTTCGAGGATGCGGATTCTTAGCTTATGTTTTTGTTATTTTTGTTTATTTTATCTTTATGCATCATTGTATAAAAGACTTGCATTTATTAGTGGATATTTTACCTGTTTATTTGTCTCTCTTTATGCTTATGTCTTTTTGATTATCGCAAAAAGGGGAAGAATTTATTTGGTTAAAATTGCTATTAATTAAACCTCTTAGACTTGTTATTTGATTAAGGGGGAGTTATTTAATAACCATTAGATTATGTTGATTATTGTTTCTCAATTTTTAACCAAGTTTTGTGATCATAAAAAAGGGGGAGATTGTTACGCCTTAAACGCATACAAATCTCGAGGATGAGATTAATGTTTTTAATGCTGTAACATATCCCAAAGTTTTTGTTTTGATGATACCAAAACTTGGATTAAAAATGTACTAATTTTTTATATTGAGGCATGCAGGAAATTAAGAACAAGGTTACGTTCGGAAGATCCGAAATTTGGTTCGGACGTTCCGAAATTGTGCCAATCAGAAGCAAAATAGAAGCTGTTCGGAAGCTGCGAGGAGCAAGTTCGGACGTTCCGAAGACTGGATCGGACGTTCCGAACACAAGCAATAAAATCACTTCAATCCGGAGACAAATTGATCTGACTGTTGATTGAGTAGATTTCGGACGCTACGATGGACATGATCGGAAGCTACGAAGTGTTGAAGATTTCAAATCTCCGGAAACGCGGGAATGTTCGGACGGTACGAACTGGAGTTCGGACCTTCCGAAGTTGTTCATACACTGTCTAAAAGAACTGTTCAGAAGAAACGAAGTTTGATCGGTCCCTCCGAAGCATATGTTCGGACCCTACGAAGTCAAGAACGGAAGATCCAAAGTCATTCCAGAATTACGCAAATTGATTTCAATCACATCGGACGTTCCGAAGTATAAACAGAAGATCCGAACCTTGGCGTCCAAGACTAGTATAAATAGGCATTTGAGGATGCATTCTCAATCATCCCACTCCATTCTCTCTTGTTTCTTACAAAGCTTTCTACTATCTCTTGTGTGCGTTGATTAAAAGAGTTGTAATATCAAAAGAGTTGTAGAAAAAGAGTGAAAGTAATACTCTCGAGTGGGTTGTAAAGTTCGTGGCTATCCTTGGAGCCCTCAAGGCCAAGTAGACGCATCGAGGCGTGGTTGTAAAAGCTAGCTTGGAGCTCCTAAAGCCAAGTCGTTATAGTGATACCTCGATCCTCATCGAGAAGGGGAGACGTAGACGATTCTTCGTCGAACTTCCATAAACATCTCTATCCCTCTTTACTTTACGCATTTACTTTATTGCATTTAAATTACGCATTTATTTTACGCACTTACTTTACGCATTCATTTATCGTACTTATTTGTGATTGTCCCTCAAGTCTTCCGCTTGCAATTTTTGCAAACTCGTTTTAAAAACGCTAAAGGGCCTTAAAGAACCTATTCACCCCCCCCCCCCCCCCCCCCCTTAGGTTCTTCACAAAGCCCATGGACTTTATTTAAATCTTTCAAACACATTTGAGTCCATTTAAAACTTTACTTGATTTTACTCAAGCCCACTAGTTTAATAATTATTTCTAATTGGGCTCTACAAGGACCCAATGTTGTTTAATTAATTCAACACTTGAATTAATTTAATTTAGTCCACAATAATGTTTATGAAAATCACAATTTTCAAATACATTACTCGTTTAGCCAACTTTTAATTTAGGAACACTTCCTCAAATTAAAAGTTACATTCTCCTTATAGAAGTCATACATCTATTTTTATTTACGCTTATAAACTCCTTTATAAGCCGTTCAACACATTGAACTATTTTAACTTCTCAACGTGATCTAGAAAGCTAGTACTTGTGTGGCCATCAATGGTTCATTGATACAACTAGCCGTGAGTTCACATCTCCATGTGATTCGGACTAATCATGTCCTTATACGAGCATACCCCAATTGCTTTATTCTTACTTTTCTACTCTTTGACAATAAGAACGTCAGAACTCAAGTCTGATAGTACCCAACCAATCATGTTACACGCCTAGCAGCATCGCTTACATGATTCCCTAGGTATCAAATGATAGTGCCTGCAAGAACCATTCCATTATGGTTAGCGTACAGTACGGTCCATTTAACTCATATATCCCGACCGATTCGACAACCATTGGTATATCGAGAGTTGTCAATGAATCGATACTATGTGTCATATCGTAGTTGCATCGATGTTGTAATCTATGAAACCCCTTTCATAATTACAACCATACTCTGATCAGAGATTTCAAACTACATACACATGAGATCACATTGGATATCCATACCCAAAGGTAAGCGGTGAATCCCCGACTACAATGCATCGACTCCTATATGTTTCGATAGAACACCCAACCTTGCCACCTGATGACCCCATGAGAGTCGGTAAACAAGTCAAAGTGCAATGCTAGCATATAGAGTCTTTATGTTGTCCCAGGTCATAAGGACTAATGGTGTACAACCATAAACAAGGATGTTTCCACTCGATAAGTGAGAACCACTTGGAAAGTCTTTTATGGAGAGTTGTTCAGTACACTCTAGAAGGAGCACCTATCTGCATGTTCGGACATCACAATGTCCCCTACCAATGAAACATGGTACTCACATCGTAGATACTAGTCTCGAACTCGAGTGGCCTATATCCTTCTTAGCGGTGGCTGAATCGACTAGGAACTGTTTAGAATAAACAGTATTCCAAATATGAGTTTCATGATACTCATCATATGAACATCTCATATTCTTTCTACTATTTGTATGTTCAAGGACTTTATCTATGCAACTAGCATGGTATACAGATAAAGATGTGCCAAAACAATAATTTCAAATATTATTAAAATAAAGACTGTTTATACATAGAGTTTCATTGTGAACACTCGGCCAACACTTGGCTCGACGTGCACCTATTCTAACACTTGGACCATAAAATGACACTTCTCCCAATTAAGAACTAAGTTCTTTTCTTGACATCTCTGCAAAACGAGGGAAATGTTATGTAAACAATGATCAAATGAAGAGCCAAATACCGAGAAATCATCCACGATGTCTTCCACCATGTCTGCAAATAGGACCATCATACACCTTTGAAAAGTTGCAGGTGCATTGCATAGCCCAAAAGACATCCTCCTAAAAGCGAACGTGCCATAGGGACACGTGAAAGTGGTCTTCTCCTGGTCTTCTGGCGCTATATTAATTTGGTTATAACCTAAATAACCATCTAAAAAGCAATAATGACAATATCAAGCAAGTCTATCAATCATTTGATAAATAAAAGGTAATGGAAAATGATCTTTACGCGTGACATTATTCAATTTTCTATAATCAATACATACTCACCATCCAATCACAGTACGAGTAGATATTAGTTCATCATTGTCATTCTTTACCACAGTCATTCAACCTTTTTTAGGCACTACTTGCACATGAGACACCCAACTACAGTCAGAAATAGCAATAATTACTCCAGCATTTAACAATTTCAATACCTCATTTTTCACAACTTCCTTCATCGCTGGATTCAGCCTCTTCTAATGATCCACATATTGAGTATACGACTCCTACATCAAAATCCTATGCATGCATATGGTGGGACTAATCCCCTTGATATCAGAAATCGACCATCCAAATGCAGTTTTAAATTTCCTCAATATTCTCAATAATTTATCTTTTTCATTACAAGTAAGAGAGGAAGAGATGATTAGAGGATATGTCGACTTTTCACCTAAAAATGCATAGCAAAGGTGGCTTGGCAGTTCTTTCAAATCAAGGGAAGGAGGTATTACCTGTGTTTGCTCATTTACCTTTAGTTTCTCAAGCGGTGTATCGACTTTTCTTTCTGTCTGTGAACCATCAAGAGCCACAAGTTGTTCTTTCACTTCCCAATCATCTTCATCAACAGTTCCTGCAGCACCTATCAAACGACTCTCTAAAGGATCCCTAGTTCCTGCACAATCAAGAGGCATACATGAGTCTATAACATCGATGCTTTTACAAGTACTTACCTCATTTGATCCCTTCATGGCTTGATACATGTTAAAAATGATTGCTTCTCCATCCACTCTCAAGGTGAGTTCACCCTTATGCACATCTATCAATGCTCTTCCAGTCGCCAGGAAAGGTCTCCCAAAGATTAATGTGGTATCATGATCTTCCTCCATATCTAAAATCATGAAATCAGCAGGAAAAATAAATAATTTATCTACTTATACCAGTACATCTTCCACAATCCCACGTGGATACGTGAGACTTCTGTCAGCAAGCTGTAAGGTGATAGTGGTTGGTTTCACCTCTCGAAGCTCCAATTCCCTATAAATAGAAAATGGCATCAAATTGATACTTGCTCCCAAATCACAGAAAGCTTTACTACATTTAGAACTACCAATAAAGCAAGGAATAGTAAAACTCCCTAGATCTTTTAATTTTTGTGGTAGCTTCTTTTGCAGTATGGCGCTACATTCTTCAATCAGTTTCACAATCTTAAACTCATCCAGCTTCCTCTTCTTAGACATCACATCTTTAATAGATTTTGCATAATTCGGCATTTGCTCTAAAGCATCAACAAATGGTATGTTAATGTGTATCTTCTTAAAAATCTCTAAGAATTTATCAATGATGATCCAAATTCTTCTTTTTGAACCTCTGAGGGTATGGAAGGGTCGGCTTAAATACTGGAGGTTGTTCAACTTCAAATTCGGTCTTGGACTCCTCCGTTTTATTTTCTTTTCTATCCTCAAACTCACTCTCTTCAATAGTCTTCTTCTTGTCCATTTTCTCTGTGGACTTCTGCACCTCCAATTATTTTCCACTCCTCAACGTGACTGTCTTGCACTGCTCTTTTGGATTAAATTCTGTGTTGCTAGGAAATTGACACCTGTTCTGATCTCTCAAAGCGTTGGCCAACTGTCCAATTTGAGTCTACTAAGATTTCATCGTGGCACCCATATTTCCTATGTGAGTCTCCATATTGTCAAGACGAGACTCGGTCCTTGCCATCCTTTTTCCAGAATCAGCAAAAAATGTTCCTACCAAATTCTCAAACAAATGCTTTCCTTCCCCCTTTGATGTATTGAACCCTGGTGGAGGATTCAACACATTCTTATTGTTTTCATATGAAAAATATTCATGATTTCTTAAACCAAAATGATAAGTATTAGGGGGAGGGTTACCTCGATATCCTCCGTGGCCACCAAAGTTCTTGTTGTTGATGTATTGTGCTTCTTCGGGAAGAGCTGGTTCTTCAGCAACAAGCGATGGACTCTCAGTCTCTGATGTGCTCACCTTATTCATGGCTGTAATTTGAGTAGTCAATGCAGATACCTAAGAAGTGAGTGACGTAATAGGATCCACATCATAAACTCCAGCTGTCCTTTTTACTCATGCCCTTTTAGATGGCCACTGGCAGCTATTTATCTTCATATGTTCAAGCAAGCTATAAGCGTGGTCGGGAGATTTAGCAAAGATTGTGCCACCAGCTGCTGCATCCACTGTTCCTCTTGGCCCATTCAGACCGTTGTAGAATAATTCAATTTGCACACAGTCTTCAAAACCATGGTTCGGACACTTTCTCAACAGCTCCTTGTATCTTTCCCATGCCTCATAGAGTTGCTCAAAATCAGTCAGCTTGAACGTACTAATCTCAATCTTCGATCGTGCAGACTTTGCAGGAGGAAAATACTTTGCCAGGAATTTTGTTGCCAACTTTGCCATGTTGTGTTACTCCCCAAAGGAAGCGATTGAAGCCATCCTCTTTCTTGGTCCCTGAGAGAAAATTGAAACAAATGCAATCTAATAATATCATCAGGAACATTATTAATTTTTACCGTATCTGTGATCTCTAGGAATGTCCTCAAATGAACGTGAGGATCAGAAGTGGTTGTTCAACCAAGCTGGTTTTGCTAAACCATATTGATCGTAGCAGGCTTCAACTCGAAATTATTGGCGTTGATTGTCCCTCTTCTAATATCATAGTAATGATTGTTGATCACTGGTCGGAAGTGATCTCTGATAGGTATAGCCTCTGGTAAGTTTTGTCTGTCATTCTCTCTGTGTTCATCCATTGCTTGTATCTGTTATCTTTTTTTTTCTTAATCTTCTCGTAGTTCTTTCGATCTCCGGATAAAAAATAAGTAAGTCAGGGTTTTGAAATCTTAGCATGCACTGTCAAGCAGAAAAAAAAAATGAAAACTCAATCAGTATAAAATAAAATAAAAAAAGCTCTAAATTAAAATCTAGACTAACTGGTAACAATACTATTCAAATTTTGACACTCCCCGACAACTGCGCCAAAAACTTGTTGCGTGTTTTCTTGATTGCTCGCAAGTGCACGGCGTCAAGTTATAGTAAATGTGTTTTTGAGTACAAATGTCGATCCCACGAGCAGTGTGTATATAAATGTATATCAGTGCTTGTAATTAGAATAGTCCTGAATTTATCTAGAAAATTCTGTAAAATGTTTGGTTTGCTTAATCGAATTAATTTAAAAACAAAGAATTAATATAGTCACCGAGTTGAGAAATAAAAATGAGAGAAAATATCTATATGAATGATTTTACTAAGTTTCCACGATAATTATTCTCAGTTAAATTTATATTCATGAATTCCAATTATTTAATGGCCAAGAACACATAATTATTTAATTCCTCCTTTCCCAAGTGACGAATAAACTGTATCATTCAAACCTTGATTCAAACATTCCAAATAAGAATCTATATTTACGTGATAAATGCAAACAAAGTTCTTGCCTAAGCCTCGCTAAATTTATACGCCTTCCGAACGATATAAAAATTCAACGATGCGTCTTTAGTGATCTATAATCCTAATCCCTCTCCCGAGTTGTAGAGTTAATTAGATAACACACAATTTATGGCCAGTAAATTGCAGTCAAAACGATATAAAGAAACACGGTTAAACGAGAAGGAATTCAATCATATAGAAAAACAAGTCAAATTATCGTATCAACAAAGCTACGTCATTCTCTAGACTAGAAAATTAGTTCATGACGAAATCTAAATAAAAACAATGAATGTTCAAAGATTTAGACATTGAAATACACGAAAATATAAAAACAAAAGAATAGATGACAAATCCGAAGTTTCGTCTCTGTCCCCAGTTCCGTCGCTCTTCGTATTTGTGATCGTTCTTCGTACTTTGAATCTTCGTCTCGTGTTCGTGCTTGCTCTCCTGTATCCTTTCTCTCCAAAAACGGCCTCCTCTGTTCTGAACCCTCGGCTCCAATTTATTTCCGTGTTTGGGCCGTAATTTGAAAGCCCAAAGTGTTTGTCTCGCCGTCATTGGTGCCTAGTCGCCCGTGGTTCGCTGATATAGGCGCCGCGGCGCAGAGAAGCAGTGCCTAGGCGCCTACTCTTCGGTAGTTTGGCGTCGCGGTGCTTGTTGGGCAGTGCCTAGGCGCTTTTTCTTCTGCCTAATGAGCGTTGCGGCGCTATTTTGTGGCGCTGCGGCTTTCGTATATTGCATTTTCACGCTTAAAAACACCTCTGTTTGCTCTAAATCATCCAACTGTTGTTTATCCTCTACACAACACAAAAAAAAAACAAAAACCAAACATAATTCTGTTCGAAACCAGCATAGATCAAATGGATCAACATATAAATTAAGTGCAATTCTTACACTTATCAATGAACAACGTCATATTATTGGGTCCTAATCAAACATGAGCCAAAATTTTACGGTAAGGGTTGCATGGAGATGCAATTGGAAACTACTTTTTGAGAATTATGATTGGCTGATATTATTCGGGATCATAATTTGCTAATTGGACCTTATGTACCTACTGAGGAAAGTAGTTTCCCATTTTCACTAGAGGGTAGTGAAAGATGTCAAAACAGTGGGAGCGAAAATTTATGAAGTAAAAGTCTATACTTTATATCTTACCAAATATTTTAAAATAATCATTAACATTTATCTGTTTTACTTTTCAGTATTTTGACAATGTCTTTGATTCGCAATCCATTATCTGCAATACACGACAAACACATTTTAACCGGACCTAATTACCATAATTGACTAAGAAACCAGAAAATAGTCTTGAATTCGGAAAGGATATCATATATACTTACTGAGTCGCCCCCTGTTGAGGCTCTGACTGGCTGCACTCCTGAGGAATTGCAGACTTACTAGGAATGGTGTGACAATGACTTGAAAGCCAAGTGTTATATGTAGGCTTCTATGAATGATGAGCTACAGAGGCGTTTTGAGGATGCAAAGAGTGCTGTTGACATTCATTTGTATATCAAAGAGCTCTTTGGTGAGCAAACACAGGCCTCTTAGGCATGCTACCGTCAAGGAGCTAATCACTTTACGCATGCGAGATGTGGCTTTGGTCCATGAGCATGGTCTAAAGATGATTGGGCTTGTGGACAAGTGTAATGCCCGGAAATTTAATTACCGTAATCTAAAATGATTTGGATATGATTACTGTAATCGGAGATTAATTCGGAATGATTTATTGAATTAATCAAGATAATTATAGACGGGACGCGTTCTTGTTAGATTTTGAAAGGAAGAATATTGCGTGTGCGTGACTCGAAGGTCTCGCGCATATGCGCGAGAAGTGTACGCGCATATGCGCGAGCCATGCGAGAAGCCAAGGGAGAAATCCAGAAGGTTTGGCGCACATGCGCGGTGTAAGTGCGCGCACATGCGCGGCAAGGCCAGAACCAGTGGCGCATATGCGCGAGTAGAGTGGCGCATATGCGCGGGAGGGCCAGAAGGGGTGGCGCATATGCGCGGAATTAATGGCGCATATGCGCGAGTAGCAGTTTCGCCGAGACAGTAGGTCTCGCGCATATGCGCGAGTAGTGGCCGCGCATATGCGCGAGACGTGTTGCGCGAAGGACGATCCATGTGCTTTGCTGCATGTGAGTGTAAGTATATATATATATATTTACATGCGTAAATCTCATTTCAGAAGAGGAGAAATCGAGATTTGAAGGGAAAGCTTCGTTCTTAATGTTCAAAATCGATTTATGAGCGATTCGTCTATCTGAATTGTAATCCGACTTCGGTACCGTGTTTGTATCAACACAGGCTACAACTGGACGTAAGTTTTATTACGTTTAGACAAGATTTGAATTTATGATGTTGTTAGAATTGAATATGATTCAGATATGGTGTTTCTGCTACCGTAGATATTGGTGAATCAAAGTCAGATTTAGAAACAGATTGTTTAGGGAATTGTTATGAATTTTAGAGTTGAGTTGATTGAGATTGCTATCAGAATGATGCTGTTATTCGTACTGAAGTTATAGAATGTACTGAGATTTATTAGGAATTCTGGTATTATAATTGTGATGTTAAGACTGACGGGGTTACAAGACTGTATTGTTATGCCGTCTAAACATCAGTGGGTACAGATTGATCAGATTCAGTATTGGTTTCTGTTATCTTGTGATATGGTTGATATGAATCAGATTGTAGTATATTCGGGTATTGATCAGAACAGATTGTGTTTTGAGCTACACATTGATACAGCGTATTTATTCTTGTCATTTCAGATTGAAGATGGACAGACTGGACTTCGAGATTTCGTCTTCCTCAGACGGGGAAGATAAAGGTATAATTCATGTGATATTCGGGAAGCATAACTCAAATTAGATTAATTTGAGTTTCCCAATAAAATCACATACTAGATTATTATTTATATTGTTACCTGATTATGCTTTGATTTTAGAATTGTATTCAAGCAGGTAAGATAATTGTGATATTCAGTTATGAATATGATTATGCTTTGTTTACAGATTGTTATTCATTGCATTTAAGATAGGAAAGTCTTGACAGTCATTGTCAGACTTCTAGACGTTCGGTGTATCTCAACTTAGGAGTAGTCATTACTCCTATTGCCAGCCGTCGATACAGCTCGGACCGAAGTCTAGGAATAAGACGTACAGTCGCCCCGAGTGGTTGGGTAGGTGACAGCCAGTGACGTCTTATTCACCCCGGGATCCCTAGAGTTATAGTTGAGTCGAGTCTAGACATGATTTGATTAGGACTGCATGCTCATATGGATGTGGCTCCTAGATCATGGGACCCATCGTTATTGCTTTCAGTTATGATAGCATGTTTGTATGATTTAGATTGTTTATGTGCATATTTATTGATTTAAATTGCATGCGAGTTTAAATGGATTTCGTAGATTAGGAAATCTATTATTTTGATTCTAATCATGATTTATTTTGAATATATACATGCTTACCATGTTTTATACTGGGATTTATTCTCACCGGAGTTATCCGGCTGTTGTCTTGTTTTGTATGTGTGCATGACAACAGGTGGGGCTGGATCAGGGTCAAGATGATGATGAGAGAAGATGAGTGTAGCGTGGTGATTCCGGACTTACAGTAGACTTGGTTTTATTACTGGACTTTAGTAGTTGAACCTTAAATTAGCTTGTTGTACTTTAATACTGAAATGTATTTTATACAGACATGTATAGTATTTAGATTCCATTACCTTCCGCAGTTATATCTTAAAACGAAAAATTTTTAGACCCTGTTTTATCTTAATTGATAATTAAATCCCAAAGATGATTAGCGTCCGGGTCCCCACAACAAGCTCGTTGGCATGGATCTTATGTTGCCTTCGAAGTTGATCACCGACGTGTTGCTCTTGTCCCTTCCTAGCTAATTTGATCCTTTTGTGGTAAATTTCAACATGAACAAGCTAGAGCCTACCCTTGAGGAGTTGTTGAACATGCTTGTTACGTTTGACTCCACCATCAAGAAAGAGAAGTCGGTTCTTTAGTGGGTTCTTCATCTGGTACAAAGACTGGTTCACATGGAAAAGCAAAGAAGCGTTCTTTCCAACGTCCCGAGAACAATGTGCCCTTGAAGAGGCAAACTCCGAGTCCTGTTGTGGCAGCTATACCAGTTAAAGTTGACAAGAATGTTGACATATGCCATCACTACAAGAATCCTGGACATTGGAGGCGTAATTGCAAAGAATATCTTGCCCAGAAAGGTTCTGTAAATGGTATGTTCTACATTGAAGTAAACATTTCAATTAACTCTACTTCTTCGGTATTGGATACCGACTGTGGCTCACATCTCTGTAATGATTTGCAGGTGATGGGAAGAAGTAGGAGACTATGGGAAGGTGAGACCTTCTTGAGGATGGGCAATGGGACAAGAGTCCCTGCCAAGGCTATTGGAGATGTTTACTTGCTTTTGAACAATGATTTTAAGTTAATTTTAAGAGATGTTCTGTTTGTACCAGATTTGGTAAAAAACATTGTTTCCATTTCTATGCTTGATAAAGATGGATATTCTTTTTTATTTAGCAAAGATGTTTGCAACATTTACGAATGAATGTTTGATTGGTACTGGAGAACTTGAAAACGATATCTATTACTTAAATTGAAAGATATTCCACTAAACAATGTCCAAGCAATAACAACAACAAACAAGCAAAAACAAGATACTCCAAATGCGGCACAATTATGGCATGCTTGATTAGGACATATTTCCCTAAGAAGGATGAACAAGCTAGTGGGAGTGAGCATGTTTGATATGTCCGATATTAATTCTATCATGACTTTTGAATCCTATCTAAAAGGAAAGATGACCAAAATTCCTTTTAAGGGCCATGTGGAACGAGCCAAAAGTTATTGGATTTGATCCATACCGATGTGTGTGGTCCATTTAGCATCACCACTAAGCATAGACATGCCTACTTCATCACCTTTACCGATGACTTTTCGAGGTATGGGTATGTGTATTTGATGAATAACAAATCTGAAGCCTTTGAAAGGTTAAAAGAATTCAGAAATGAAGTAGAGAAACAATTGGGATGAAGCATCAAGTCACTTTGATTGGATCGAGGTCGTGAGCACTTGAGTGACGAGTTCCAAGAGTATCTTAGGGAGAATGACATTCTCTCGCAGTGGAATCCGCCTGCTACACCAAATTTGAATGGTGTTTCGGAGCACCGTAACCAGACTTTGATGGAGATGGTTCGGTCTATGATGGGGTTCACGGAGTTGCCACCATCCTTTTGCGGATATGCGCTTGAGACAGCGGCACTGTTGTTGAACAATGTTCATTCAAAGACGGTTGATAAGACACCAGTATGATATATGGATGGGTAAGCCTTTCAAATATTTTTATCTTAGAATATGTGGATGCCTTACTTATGTGAAGCAGGTAGTCGGAGATAAATTGGATAGTCGATCCATTTTATGTTACTTTGTGGGATATCCAAGGAATTCAATTGGGTATTATTTCTATCATCCCCAAAAAACAAAGGTGTTTGTTTCTAGGAATGCAACATTTTTGGAAAAGGAATTTATATTGGATAGAAAAGGGGAGATGATAGAACTCGAAGAGGTTCGAGAAACACCCACAATTGTAGATCCCACACCCGAAGAGCCAAGAGAGGAGATACAAGCTCCTAGAAGATCTGAGAGAGTCTCGAGACCACCTATGAGGTATGGTCTGCTTCTTGAAGAGTGTCATGATGAGCCTAACCATGGATGTCATCAATTAACCTTCAAGGAAGCGTTCTCTGATGCCGATTCATCCAAGTGGCTTGAAGCAATGGAATCTGAGATGAATTTCATGCATTCGAACCAAGTGTGGAATCTTGTGAATCCACCTGAGAGAACTGTTCCTATAGGGTGTAAATGGATTTACAAGATGAAATTTGGGGTGGATGGGACGGTATTGACCTTCAAGGCACGATTGGTAGCAAAAGGATATACTCAAAGACAAGGAGTTGACTTTGAGAAAACATTTTCTCCAGAAAGACTATCTTGACATCCATCTGCCATATCACATAGTCATACCATGCAACTATGGCTAGCAATATCCTTATAGACTTGAACATTGCAACTAGAGAAAACATTTTCTCTGCGTTGAGACTGTGACGTCCGAATTTCGAAAATCCTATGTCGGTGCAGCGGAGGCATGACGGTGCAATGAAAATTTGTCACGGCCGTGACTTTATCTCTCAAGGGTGGCCGAATCATGCTTCTTGTAAGTTTCCGAAAAGTGCAAGATTCATAATCATGCTTTTGTGTTTATTGATTCTTAATCAACAATCAATTAGGCTAATTAAGTTGGTTAGCCAAATTTCTCTTTGCCTCTTTAAAATACATGACCGTCCACTTTCTCCTTCTTGATTCCTAGCCGCGGCCGTGAGATATTTTTGAGGAAATAAGGAAGAGTTTTTTGTGTACAAAACTTGTGTGCAAAAATAATGGTTTTCAATTATGAGTCCTAGTGATGTGTATATAGAGTGAGACTCATAATCTAATTAAGAGTTCATCTCCTACAAGGACTCTAATAATTTCATTATATTTAAACTCTCATTTAATTAATATATAATGTATTTATTAACCTTTAATAATACATTATATAATAATATCATATACACATATTTTATATCACCATATAAAACATATACATGTATATATATTAAATTAAATAACTATTATTTAATTTATAAACTAACTCCTAGGTTAATTTAATTCTAGACTCTTCTAGAATATTTATGAGAATTTGTGCATGCTAGTAGTCACCACTACTAGCACAATCATTTAATTTGTAAATTCCAAATTCACTAAAAAAATTGATTCCTAACTCATTATAACCAGATCGACGATCCGAGAGTGACGATGTACCAAGGATACAAATCTTGTTCATATAACGAAAATCGAAAATTTCGAAGTTTAAAATTTTCATTTACCAAATTTAGAACTTACCATATATGGCAGTTACCATATTTGGAAGTTGTCATTTTTAGTGAACTCCTTCACAAAACAGGCAGTTCTACTCTCCTTCCTTATTTAGCAATCATGCCAACTTCCATTTCTTCCATCCTATGGAATCAGTTCATAAACTCCTTTATAAACTTCCTATTTGATCTCCATCAAACTATAGTCGCCAAATTCTAACTCCTTGAAATTTGACTATCTCACGGGAACACAGAATCTGATACTTGTATGACCCTCAATAGCTCAGGGATACAGCTAGCCATGGATTCACATCTCCATGTGATTCAGAATAACATTTATTCTTATTTGAGTTTACCCTAGTTAACACCATTCTTTTCATAAACTCTTTGATCAAGAATGTTAGAACTCATTTCTGATTGCACCCACCGGATCATGGTAAGAGCATCTAGTAGCATCGCCCCATGATCCCCTAGGTATCACTGATATTGCCTGCAAGAACATTTAGTCATGGTTAGAGTACAGTACGGTCCTTATATCACATATATCTCGGTCAAATCTGTAACTATTGGTATATTGAGAGTTGCATATGAATTTGACAACGATGCAATTTATCTTTGAGTATTAATAGTGGCATGATATGTGCAACTAAGAAAACACATTTCCCTAAAGCACATTTCTTGCTCTGACAAGAGACTCCTTGCACTATTAACTCATCAGATCACATATGATATCTTCACCCGTAGACGAACGTTGAATCCCAGACGACAATGCATTTGCTCCTACGTATTTTGAAACTACACCCAACCTCTCCACCTGATGACCCTCGATGGAGTCGGTAAACGGATCAAAGTGCATGCTAGTACGTATTGCCCCTACATTGTCCTGGGTCAAAGGACTAATGGTGCACAACCATAATTGCGGACTATTCCACTCGATAAGTGAAAACCACTTGTACATTTCGAGGGAGGGTTGTTCAGTGCATCATCATATGATCACTCATCTGTGTGAATGGACATCCTCATGCCCTTACCAATGAAAGATGGTGTTTATTCCACAGATGCTAGTCTCGAGCTCGAGCAACCTTTATCCTTGTTTTAGGCGGGTGATCCGACTAGGAACATCTTTAGAATATACGGTACAATTCCTAATGAGTTCCATGATCTTACATTGCGACGCAGACCTCATGGTACCTATTGTATATTCAAGGACTTTATCTATGCAGCTTGCATGTGTATACAAATAAAGTATAATGCCATAATCGAATGAAATCGTAAAATATTATTAAAATAAATATTGTTTTACATTAGAGTCAATAAAGCCCGAGATACAAGTTGTCTTGTCGGACACCTACTCTAACAATCTCTCACTTGCCCTATAGCCAACTACCCATATATCTTAGACCCATTGCTTTGCGATTCTTCTCAAACAATGGTCCTGGCAGGGGTTCTTCAGTGGATCAACAACGTTATCTGCGGAGGTGACTCTTTCTACCGAAATGTCTCCTTTTCCCACAATCTCCCGGATTATGTGGAACTTCCTCAGCATATGTTTGGATCGCTGATGACATCTCGGTTCCTTTGCTCGCGCAACGGCACCGGTGTTGTCACAGTAGACCGGGACTGGACCAACTGTTTGAGGAATGACACCCAACTCTTGGATGTAATCACTCATCCAAACACCCTCTTTTGCTGCAGCAGATGCAGCTATGTATTTGGTTTCAGTGGTTGAATCCATTGTGGTGTCTTGCTTGGAACTCTTCCAAGAGACATCACCACCACTGAGCTTGAATACAAATCCAAAGGTCGATTTCGAATCATCCACATCTGATTGCAAGCTAGAATCGGTGTAGCCTTCCAATTCTAGTTCGCCGCTCCCGTATATCAAGAAAAAATTCTTAGTTCTTCTCAAATACTTAAGAATGTCCTTCACTACTTTCCAATGCAGTGAACCGGGATTCGACTGATATCTGCCTGCAACACTCAGTGCATATGCAATATCAGGTCGAGTAGATATTATACCATACATAATAATGCCTATGACAGACGCATATGGAATGCAGCTCATGGTTTCTATCTCTTCATCAGTATTAGAGCACATAGACTTGGATAGATTCATACCATGAGACATTGGGAGATATCCTCTCTTGGACTCCTGAAAGGGGATCGGTTACGGTGACCGGAAGCGCAACGGAAGTTTAAAAATTTTAATTTTTCATCAAAAATTCGGCCACCTCATGATAATGTGTAGCAAATACAATAAAAACCAAAAATGACATTCATAGTGTGTTTAGAATTGTACCTATCAATCTTAAAAGATTGATGATGGCTCCAACTTAGTTGATATACAACTAAGCTCTTCAATGGCAAGACAATCTTCAAGCTTCCTTTGAGCCCACCTTGCTCAAATATTAAGCCCACCACCAACTAGCTAGAACCACTCTAATTTTGCACTAGAAAAATTAGAGCATTTTTCTTTGAGAAGTGTATTGTTTCCTCAACAATTGAAGAACAAAAATATTGGAGAGGATGAATAGTATTTTCGGCACTATTCATGCTAGGAGAGAAGGAGAGACATTTTTTTTGGTTGTGGGAAAAGTTGGGAGAAAAAGTTGCATGCCTTTGCAATATTTTAATAAAAAATGTTCACAACTCTTCACCTCCCATGCATGCTTTGCATGTGGCCTTGTAACAATTTACAAGGGCCCATGGACTTTTATTTAAATTGTCTCAAACCCATTTGAGCCCAATTAGACTTTACTTGATTTTACTCAAGCCCACTAGTTAAATAATTATTTCCAATTGGGCTCTACAAGGCCCAATGTTATTTAATTAATCCAACACTTGAATTAATTTAATTATTTGGACTTTACTAGGCCCACTAGTGTTTAATTAATTCAACACTTGAATTAATTTAATTTAGTCCATAAAAATGTTTATGAAAATCACAATTTTCAAATACATTATTCACTTGGCCAAATTTTAATTTAGGAACACTTCCATTAATTAAAATTTACATTTCTCTCATAGAAGTCATACTTCTATTTTTCTTTACACTTATAAACTCATTTATAAGTCGTTCAACACATTGAACTATTTTCTCCTTTATAGAAGTCATACTTCTAATTCTTCCTTACGCTTATAAACTCCTTTATAAGCCGTTCAACACATTGAACTATTTTTACTTCTCAACGGGATCTAGAAAGCTAGTACTTGTGTGGCCCTCAATGGTTCATTGATACAACTAGCCGTGGGTTCACATCTCCATGTGATACGGACTAAACATGTCCTTATATGAGCATACCCCAATTGCTCCATTCTTACTTATCAACTCCTTGATAACAAGAACGTCAGAACTCAAGTCTGATAGTACCCAACGAATCATGTTAAACGCCTAGCAGCATCGCTTACATGATTCCCTAGGTATCAAATGATAGTGTCTGCAAGAACCATTCTATTATGGTTAGCGTACAGTACGGTCCTTTCAACTCATATATCCCGACCGATTCGACAACCATTGGTTTATCGAGAGTTGTCAATGAATCGATACTATGTGTCATGTCGTAGTTGCATCGATTGTGTAATCTATGAAACCCCTTTCATAATTACAACCATACTCTGGCCAGAGATTTCAACCTACATACACATGATAACACATAGGATATCCATACCCGAAGGTAAGCGGTGAATCCCCGACTACAATGCATCGACTCCTATGTGTTTCGACAGAACACCCAACCTTGCCACCTGATGACCCCATGAGAGTCGGTAAACAAGTCAAAGTGTAATTCTAGCACATAGAGTCTTAATGTTGTCCCGGGTCATAAGGACTAATGGTGTACAACCATAAACCAGGACTTTTCCACTCGATAAGTGAGAACCACTTGGAAAGTCCTTTTATGGAGGGTTGTTCAGTGCACTCTACCAGGAGCACCTATCTGCATGCTCGGACATCACAATGTCCCCTACCAATGAAACATGGTACTCACATCGCAGATACTAGTCTCTAACTCGAGCGACCTATATCCTTCTTAGTGGCGGCTGAATCGACTAGGAACCGTTTAGAATATACAGTATTACAAATATGAGTTTCATGATACTCATCATATGAGCATCTCATATTCTTTCTACTATTTGTATATTCAAGGGCTTTATCTATGCAACTAGCATGGGTATACAGATAAAGATGTGCCAAAATAATAATATCAAATATTACTAAAATAAAGATTGCTTATACATAGAGTTTCATTGTGAACACTCGGCCAACACTTGGCTCAACGGGCACCTACTCTAACAATCTCCCACTTGCACTAGAGCCAACTACCCATATGCTTTAAACCCATTGATTCTCGATTCTTGCCGAATAATGGTCCAGGTAAAGGCTTAGCTAGTGGATCAACAACATTATCTGCGGAGCCGACTATGTCAAAAGACACTTCTCTACTTTCCACAATCTCTCCGAGGATGTGGTACTTTCTCAATACATGTTTGGACTTCTGATGAGACCTTGGCTCCTTTGCTTGAGCTAAAGCTCCCGTGTTGTCACACAACACTGGGATAGGAGCAACTCAATTAGGAATGACGTCCAACTCTTAGACGAAATTCCTTATCCAAACAGCCTCCCTTGCTGCATCTGATGCAGCAATGTTTTCGGCCTCTGTGCTGGAATCCGCAGTATTGTCTTGCTTGGAACTCTTCCAAGAGACAGCAGCAACATTGAGCATGAATACAAACCCAGAGGTTGACTTCAAGTCATCGATATCGCTTTGGAAGCTAGAGTCGGTATAGCCTTCCAATTTTAGTTCTCCACCCATAGACCAAGAACAATTTATTGGTCCTTCTCAACTACTTGAGGATGTCTTTCACAGCTTTCAGCGTGGAAGACCAGGGTTTGATTGATATCTACTCACTACACTTAGTGCGAAAGCCACGTCAGGACGCGTAGATATCATCTCATACATGATGCTACCAATCGCATATGCATAAGGAATGCTTGTCATCGCCGCTATCTCTGCATCAGTCTTGAAAGACAGACTTGGATAGGGACACGCCATGACACATTGGTAGATGTCCTCTCTTGGACTTATCCATCGAGAACCGCTTCACGATGGTATCAATGTATGTGGACTGGGTGAGGCCAAGCAATCTTTTCGATCTATCTCTATAGATCTGTATCCCAATACAAAAGATGCTTCACCCAAGTCCTGCATCGAGAACTTACTCTCTAACCATATCTTAGTTGATTGCAACATTCCTACATCATTCCCAATGAGTAGAATGTCATCAACATAAAGCACCAGGAATGTCACAACACTCCCACTGACCTTCTTATACACAAGGTTTCTCAGGATTCTTAGTAAATCAACTCTTTGATTGTACTATCGAATCTAAGGTTCCAACTCCTAGATGCCTGCTTTAGACCATAAATAGATCTCTGAAGTTTGCATACCATATGCTCACTTCCGATAGATGTAAACCCTCCAGGTTTGAGACATGTAAATCTCTTCCTTAATATCCCCATTAAGAAAGGCTGTCTTGACATCCTTCTGCCATATCTCATAGTCATACCATGCACCTATGGCTAGCAAAATCCTTATGGACTTGAACATTACGACTGGTGAAAAGGTTTCCTCAAAGTCAACTCCTTGTCTTTGAGTATATCCTTTTGCCACCAATCGCGCCTTGAAGGTCAATACCTTCCCATCCGTCCCAAGTCCCTATGGGAACCTTTCCCTCAGGTGGATCTATAAGATCCCACACTTGGTTCGAATGCATGGAATTCATCTCAGATTCCATAGCTTCAAGCCATTTGGATGAATCGGCATCAGATAACGCTTTCTTGAAGGTCCTTGGATCACATCCATGGTAAGGCTCATCATGGCCCTCTTCAAGAAGCTGACCATACCTTATAGGTGGTCTCGAGACTCTCTCGGATCTTCTAGGAGCTTGTATCTTCTCACTTGGCTCTTCGGGTGTGGGTTCTATAATTGTGGGTGTCTCTCGAACCTCTTTGAGTTCTATCATCTCCCATTTTCTATCCAATAGAAATTCCTTTTCCAAAAAGGTTGCATTCATATAAACAAACACCTTTGTTTCTTGGGGATGATAGAAGTGATATCCAACTGAATTCCTTGGATATCCCACAAAGTAACATAAAATGGATCGACTATCCAATTTATCTCCCACTACCTGCTTCATAAGCAGGGCACCCCCATATTCTAAGATAAGAATACTTAGGAGGTTTACCCATCCATATCTCATATGGTGTATGCCTTTGAATGGACATTTAGTGGAATATCTTTTAATTTTAAGTTATAGAGATCGTTTTCAAGTTCTCAAGTACCAATTAAACATTCATTCTTGTAAATTTTGCAAACACCTTTGCTAAATAGACAAGAATATCCATCTTTATCACAATAGAAATGGAAATAATGTTTTTCACCAAAAAGGTACAAACAAAACATCTCTTAAAAATTAACTTAATCACAATAGAAATGGAAATAATGTTTTTCACCAAAAAGGTACAAACAAAACATCTCTTAAAAATTAACTTAAAATCATTGTTCAACATTAAGTAAACATTTCTTAAGGTCTTGGCAGCAACTCTTGCTCCATAGCCATTCTCAAGAAGGTCTCACCTTCCCTTAAGCTTCCTACTTCTTCCCATCACCTGTAACCCATTACAGAGATGTGAGTCATAACCGGTATCTAATACCCAAGAAGTAGAGTTAATTGAAATGTTTACTTCAATTTAGAACATACCGTTTCCAGAACTCTTCTGGGCCAGATATTCCTTGCAATTTCGCCTCCAATGTCCAGGTTTCTTACAGTGATGACAAACATCACTAGTCCTGTCAGCCTTAACTGGTGTGGCTGCCACAACGGGATTCGGAGATTACCTCATCAAGGGCACGTTCTTCTTGGGACGTTGGAAAGAACTCTTCTTTCCCTTCACATGTGGATCAATTTTCGTACCAGATGAAGAACCCACATAAAGAACCAACTTCTCTTTCTTGATGGTTGATTCAAACGTAACAAGCATATTCACCAACTCCTCAAGGGTCGGCTCCATCTTGTTCATGTTGAAGTTCACCACAAAAGGATCAAATGAGCTAGGCAGTGATAAAAGCAACACGTCGGTGGTCAACTCCAAAGGCAAGATCAGATCCATGCCAACGAGCTTGTCCACAAGCCCAATCATCTTCAGGACATGCTCATGGACCGATGCCCCATCTCGCATGCACATAGTGATCAGCTCCTTGACGGTAGCATGCCTAAGAGGCCGAGTCTGCTCACCAAAGAGCTATTTGAGGTGCTTATGAATGTCATCAGCATTCTTTGCATCCTCAAAACGCCTCTGCAGCTCATCATTCATAGAAGTCAGCATATAACACCTGGCTATCAAGTCATGGTCACACCATTCCTTGTAAGCCTGCAATTCCTCAGGATTGCAGTCAGTCGGAGCCTCAACAGGGGGCGACTTAGTCAGTGTATATGCTACCCTTTCCGAATTCAAGACGATTTTCAGGTTTCTTAGCCAAGTGAGGTAATTAGGTCCAGTTAATATGTGTTTGTCGAGTATTATGGATATCGGATTGCGAATCGAAGACATTGTCAATTTGTACTGAAAAGTAAAAACAGATAAATGTTGATGACTATTTTAAAATATTTAGTAAGATATGAAGTTTGGACTTTTACTTCATAAATATGTGCTCCCACTGTTTTGACATCTTTCACTACCCTCTAGTGAAAACGGGAAACTCCTTTCCTCAGTAGGTACGTAAGGTCCAATTAGCGAATTATGATCCCGAATAATATCAGCCAATCACAATTCCTAAAAGGTAGTTTCCAATTGCATCACAATGCAACCCTCTACGTAAAATTTTGTTTCACGTTTGATTAGGACCCAATAATATGACGTCGTTCATCTTCACGTGTCAAGCCTTACCCATCGATGTTGAACCTTAATGGACGGTCGCATGAGTTCCCTCAATAATATGAGCCGAAATCATGGGAGTTCCACGTAGTTCACATCACCATGTCAATGGATGTCACAGCTTTCCGGCACCCAAAGCTCCCCCAATAATATTAGCCGAGCCCCGAGTACGGGTAGCGTTCATCATGCACCCATTGTCGATGGAAGACAAGGAAATTATAAACAAATTTATAATTCCCCTTATCGGGCTTGATATTAATTTTGAATCTTATTCAAAATGAGGGTTTTTAATTTTGAAAGGTCTCATCATTAATTTTATTTTAAAAGCTCGCCATGTTTGATCGTATGTTTGCCGGATTCATGCAACTTTGTTATTATCATAATAATAACGCACATACTCATTATTTATAACATATCATGCATATATTATAAACAGTAAACAAACAAGGATGATCAATCGCCCCAATACTAACGGACCGTGTGAGCTAAACACGGGCCTAGGTCCAATCCTAAGAAAATGCACGGGATGCAAATGCAACTATTACATAAGCTTCCAATATTTACATGTCTTCGATCTTCATAATCATCATGGCCACCATCTTCCAATCTTGATCATCCACTATACTAATATTTACAAATAAATATCCATGGCAAATAGGGATACATCTCATGGGGTGGGAACGGGCCATAAACCAAGCCCACTTTAAATTTAATAATTATTACAATCATTCAACACAAAATATCCTAGCATACACCTAGCAAATTAGGCTTGGGCTTTTGATCATCCTTCATGCATAATATCACATATCATACACCATCAATTAATTATCACAATAATTAATTGATCCAATATTATATATCTTGATCCAATCACTAACCGCCACGATTATAAACTAAATTAACAAAGTATACAAACACCTTTGTCTACTTTCAAATTAATTTATTTATAACCGAATTTCTTGTAAATCACTATTTACTATAAATAATTAAAGTCCAACTTAAATTATTTATTTCATGAGAAAATATTTGCAACTTTTGTAATTTTAAACTTAAGGGCCCAAAAACTCATTTTTCACCAAAAATATT
The DNA here is from genome assembly GCF_022965805.1 of Primulina eburnea. Taxonomy (NCBI): domain Eukaryota; kingdom Viridiplantae; phylum Streptophyta; class Magnoliopsida; order Lamiales; family Gesneriaceae; genus Primulina; species Primulina eburnea. The sequence continues at coordinate 61,807 of NW_027331580.1, forward strand.
TTGGCCCATTTAAAATTCACAAACATGTTAGCCATCTAATGGCCCAACAACTCAAGGCCCATGACACTTTGATAATCCAAAACACTTTTGGAAACCCAAGTCGTCATCACCGTCGTCGGAGCTCCATCGCCGGATTCCGGCAACAACAAAAATTTATTTTTTTTATTTAAAAACATAGGGGCTGTTCGGGCAGCCCCTCGGGTTGCCCTTGCTGCCCGAAACGGGCAACCCCTCGGGCAACCCGAGCTGCCCGACACGGGCAGCAACATGCTGCCCGAAATTCCACACAAAAGCCTTGGTATTTTGTTGCAAAAAATACACTCATGCGGTTAGAAATCGATCTCAACATAATATCTTGTAGTTGCTACACAAAATCGTAATCATAGCTCGGATACCACTTGAAAGGGGATCGGTTACGGTGACCGGAAGCGCAACGGAAGTTTAAAAATTTTAATTTTTCATCAAAAATTTGGCCACCTCATGATAATGTGTAGCAAATACAATAAACACCAAAAATGACATTCATAGTATGTTTAGAATTGTACATATCAATCTTAAAAGATTGATGATGGCTCCAACTTAGTTGATATACAACTAAGCTCTTCAATGGCAAGACAATCTTCAAGCTTCCTTTGAGCCCACCTTGCTCAAATATTAAGCCCACCACCAACTAGCTAGAACCACTCTAATTTTGCACTAGAAAAATTAGAGCATTTTTCTTTGAGAAGTGTATTGTTTCCAAGAACAAAAATATTGGAGAGGATGAATAGTATTTTCGGCACTATTCATGCTAGGAGAGAAGGAGAGACATTTTTTTGGTTGTGGGAAAAGTTGGGAGAAAAAGTTGCATGCCTTTGCAATATTTTAATAAAAAGTGTTCACAACCCTTCACCTCCCATGCATGCTTTGCATGTGGGCTTGTAACAATTTACAAGGGCCCATGGACTTTTATTTAAATTGTCTCAAACCCATTTGAGCCCAATTAGACTTTACTTGATTTTACTCAAGCCCACTAGTTAAATAATTATTTCCAATTGGGCTCTACAAGGCCCAATGTTATTTAATTAATCCAACACTTGAATTAATTTAATTATTTGGACTTTACTAGGCCCACTAGTGTTTAATTAATTCAACACTTGAATTAATTTAATTTAGTCCATAAAAATGTTTATGAAAATCACAATTTTCAAATACATTATTCACTTGGCCAAATTTTAATTTAGGAACACTTCCATTAATTAAAATTTACATTTCTCTCATAGAAGTCATACTTCTATTTTTCTTTACACTTATAAACTCATTTATAAGTCGTTCAACACATTGAACTATTTTCTCCTTTATAGAAGTCATACTTCTAATTCTTCCTTACGCTTATAAACTCCTTTATAAGCCGTTCAACACATTGAACTATTTTTACTTCTCAACGGGATCTAGAAAGCTAGTACTTGTGTGGCCCTCAATGGTTCATTGATACAACTAGCCGTGGGTTCACATCTCCATGTGATACGGACTAAACATGTCCTTATATGAGCATACCCCAATTGCTCCATTCTTACTTATCAACTCCTTGATAACAAGAACGTCAGAACTCAAGTCTGATAGTACCCAACGAATCATGTTAAACGCCTAGCAGCATCGCTTACATGATTCCCTAGGTATCAAATGATAGTGTCTGCAAGAACCATTCTATTATGGTTAGCGTACAGTACGGTCCTTTCAACTCATATATCCCGACCGATTCGACAACCATTGGTTTATCGAGAGTTGTCAATGAATCGATACTATGTGTCATGTCGTAGTTGCATCGATTGTGTAATCTATGAAACCCCTTTCATAATTACAACCATACTCTGGCCAGAGATTTCAACCTACATACACATGATAACACATAGGATATCCATACCCGAAGGTAAGCGGTGAATCCCCGACTACAATGCATCGACTCCTATGTGTTTCGACAGAACACCCAACCTTGCCACCTGATGACCCCATGAGAGTCGGTAAACAAGTCAAAGTGTAATTCTAGCACATAGAGTCTCAATGTTGTCCCGGGTCATAAGGACTAATGGTGTACAACCATAAACCAGGACTTTTCCACTCGATAAGTGAGAACCACTTGGAAAGTCCTTTTATGGAGGGTTGTTCAGTGCACTCTACCAGGAGCACCTATCTGCATGCTCGGACATCACAATGTCCCCTACCAATGAAACATGGTACTCACATCGCAGATACTAGTCTCTAACTCGAGCGACCTATATCCTTCTTAGTGGCGGCTGAATCGACTAGGAACCGTTTAGAATATACAGTATTACAAATATGAGTTTCATGATACTCATCATATGAGCATCTCATATTCTTTCTACTATTTGTATATTCAAGGGCTTTATCTATGCAACTAGCATGGGTATACAGATAAAGATGTGCCAAAATAATAATATCAAATATTACTAAAATAAAGATTGCTTATACATAGAGTTTCATTGTGAACACTCGGCCAACACTTGGCTCAACGGGCACCTACTCTAACAATCTCCCACTTGCACTAGAGCCAACTACCCATATGCTTTAAACCCATTGATTCTCGATTCTTGCCGAATAATGGTCCAGGTAAAGGCTTAGCTAGTGGATCAACAACATTATCTGCGGAGCCGACTATGTCAAAAGACACTTCTCTACTTTCCACAATCTCTCCGAGGATGTGGTACTTTCTCAATACATGTTTGGACTTCTGATGAGACCTTGGCTCCTTTGCTTGAGCTAAAGCTCCCGTGTTGTCACACAACACTGGGATAGGAGCAACTCAATTAGGAATGACGTCCAACTCTTAGACGAAATTCCTTATCCAAACAGCCTCCCTTGCTGCATCTGATGCAGCAATGTTTTCGGCCTCTGTGCTGGAATCCGCAGTATTGTCTTGCTTGGAACTCTTCCAAGAGACAGCAGCAACATTGAGCATGAATACAAACCCAGAGGTTGACTTCAAGTCATCGATATCGCTTTGGAAGCTAGAGTCGGTATAGCCTTCCAATTTTAGTTCTCCACCCATAGACCAAGAACAATTTATTGGTCCTTCTCAACTACTTGAGGATGTCTTTCACAGCTTTCAGCGTGGAAGACCAGGGTTTGATTGATATCTACTCACTACACTTAGTGCGAAAGCCACGTCAGGACGCGTAGATATCATCTCATACATGATGCTACCAATCGCATATGCATAAGGAATGCTTGTCATCGCCGCTATCTCTGCATCAGTCTTGAAAGACAGACTTGGATAGGGACACGCCATGACACATTGGTAGATGTCCTCTCTTGGACTTATCCATCGAGAACCGCTTCACGATGGTATCAATGTATGTGGACTGGGTGAGGCCAAGCAATCTTTTCGATCTATCTCTATAGATCTGTATCCCAATACAAAAGATGCTTCACCCAAGTCCTGCATCGAGAACTTACTCTCTAACCATATCTTAGTTGATTGCAACATTCCTACATCATTCCCAATGAGTAGAATGTCATCAACATAAAGCACCAGGAATGTCACAACACTCCCACTGACCTTCTTATACACAAGGTTTCTCAGGATTCTTAGTAAATCAACTCTTTGATTGTACTATCGAATCTAAGGTTCCAACTCCTAGATGCCTGCTTTAGACCATAAATAGATCTCTGAAGTTTGCATACCATATGCTCACTTCCGATAGATGTAAACCCTCCAGGTTTGAGACATGTAAATCTCTTCCTTAATATCCCCATTAAGAAAGGCTGTCTTGACATCCTTCTGCCATATCTCATAGTCATACCATGCAGCTATGGCTAGCAAAATCCTTATGGACTTGAACATTACGACTGGTGAAAAGGTTTCCTCAAAGTCAACTCCTTGTCTTTGAGTATATCCTTTTGCCACCAATCGCGCCTTGAAGGTCAATACCTTCCCATCCGTCCCAAGTCCCTATGGGAACCTTTCCCTCAGGTGGATCTATAAGATCCCACACTTGGTTCGAATGCATGGAATTCATCTCAGATTCCATAGCTTCAAGCCATTTGGATGAATCGGCATCAGATAACGCTTTCTTGAAGGTCCTTGGATCACATCCATGGTAAGGCTCATCATGGCCCTCTTCAAGAAGCTGACCATACCTTATAGGTGGTCTCGAGACTCTCTCGGATCTTCTAGGAGCTTGTATCTTCTCACTTGGCTCTTCGGGTGTGGGTTCTATAATTGTGGGTGTCTCTCGAACCTCTTTGAGTTCTATCATCTCCCATTTTCTATCCAATAGAAATTCCTTTTCCAAAAAGGTTGCATTCATATAAACAAACACCTTTGTTTCTTGGGGATGATAGAAGTGATATCCAACTGAATTCCTTGGATATCCCACAAAGTAACATAAAATGGATCGACTATCCAATTTATCTCCCACTACCTGCTTCATAAGCAGGGCACCCCCATATTCTAAGATAAGAATACTTAGGAGGTTTACCCATCCATATCTCATATGGTGTATGCCTTTGAATGGACATTTAGTGGAATATCTTTTAATTTTAAGTTATAGAGATCGTTTTCAAGTTCTCAAGTACCAATTAAACATTCATTCTTGTAAATTTTGCAAACACCTTTGCTAAATAGACAAGAATATCCATCTTTATCACAATAGAAATGGAAATAATGTTTTTCACCAAAAAGGTACAAACAAAACATCTCTTAAAAATTAACTTAATCACAATAGAAATGGAAATAATGTTTTTCACCAAAAAGGTACAAACAAAACATCTCTTAAAAATTAACTTAAAATCATTGTTCAACATTAAGTAAACATTTCTTAAGGTCTTGGCAGCAACTCTTGCTCCATAGCCATTCTCAAGAAGGTCTCACCTTCCCTTAAGCTTCCTACTTCTTCCCATCACCTGTAACCCATTACAGAGATGTGAGTCATAACCGGTATCTAATACCCAAGAAGTAGAGTTAATTGAAATGTTTACTTCAATTTAGAACATACCGTTTCCAGAACTCTTCTGGGCCAGATATTCCTTGCAATTTCGCCTCCAATGTCCAGGCTTCTTACAGTGATGACAAACATCACTAGTCCTGTCAGCCTTAACTGGTGTGGCTGCCACAACGGGATTCGGAGATTGCCTCATCAAGGGCACGTTCTTCTTGGGACGTTGGAAAGAACTCTTCTTTCCCTTCCCATGTGGATCAATTTTCGTACCAGATGAAGAACCCACATAAAGAACCAACTTCTCTTTCTTGATGGTTGATTCAAACGTAACAAGCATATTCACCAACTCCTCAAGGGTCGGCTCCATCTTGTTCATGTTGAAGTTCACCACAAAAGGATCAAATGAGCTAGGCAGTGATAAAAGCAACACGTCGGTGGTCAACTCCAAAGGCAAGATCAGATCCATGCCAACGAGCTTGTCCACAAGCCCAATCATCTTCAGGACATGCTCATGGACCGATGCCCCATCTCGCATGCACATAGTGATCAGCTCCTTGACGGTAGCATGCCTAAGAGGCCGAGTCTGCTCACCAAAGAGCTATTTGAGGTGCTTATGAATGTCATCAGCATTCTTTGCATCCTCAAAACGCCTCTGCAGCTCATCATTCATAGAAGTCAGCATATAACACCTGGCTATCAAGTCATGGTCACACCATTCCTTGTAAGCCTGCAATTCCTCAGGATTGCAGTCAGTCGGAGCCTCAACAGGGGGCGACTTAGTCAGTGTATATGCTACCCTTTCCGAATTCAAGACGATTTTCAGGTTTCTTAGCCAAGTGAGGTAATTAGGTCCAGTTAATATGTGTTTGTCGAGTATTATGGATATCGGATTGCGAATCGAAGACATTGTCAATTTGTACTGAAAAGTAAAAACAGATAAATGTTGATGACTATTTTAAAATATTTAGTAAGATATGAAGTTTGGACTTTTACTTCATAAATATGTGCTCCCACTGTTTTGACATCTTTCACTACCCTCTAGTGAAAACGGGAAACTCCTTTCCTCAGTAGGTACGTAAGGTCCAATTAGCGAATTATGATCCCGAATAATATCAGCCAATCACAATTCCTAAAAGGTAGTTTCCAATTGCATCACAATGCAACCCTCTACGTAAACTTTTGTTTCACGTTTGATTAGGACCCAATAATATGACGTCGTTCATCTTCACGTGTCAAGCCTTACCCATCGATGTTGAACCTTAATGGACGGTCGCATGAGTTCCCTCAATAATATGAGCCGAAATCATGGGAGTTCCACGTAGTTCACATCACCATGTCAATGGATGTCACAGCTTTCCGGCACCCAAAGCTCCCCCAATAATATTAGCCGAGCCCCGAGTACGGGTAGCGTTCATCATGCACCCATTGTCGATGGAAGACAAGGAAATTATAAACAAATTTATAATTCCCCTTATCGGGCTTGATATTAATTTTGAATCTTATTCAAAATGAGGGTTTTTAATTTTGAAAGGTCTCATCATTAATTTTATTTTAAAAGCTCGCCATGTTTGATCGTATGTTTGCCGGATTCATGCAACTTTGTTATTATCATAATAATAACGCACATACTCATTATTTATAACATATCATGCATATATTATAAACAGTAAACAAACAAGGATGATCAATCGCCCCAATACTAACGGACCGTGTGAGCTAAACACGGGCCTAGGTCCAATCCTAAGAAAATGCACGGGATGCAAATGCAACTATTACATAAGCTTCCAATATTTACATGTCTTCGATCTTCATAATCATCATGGCCACCATCTTCCAATCTTGATCATCCACTATACTAATATTTACAAATAAATATCCATGGCAAATAGGGATACATCTCATGGGGTGGGAACGGGCCATAAACCAAGCCCACTTTAAATTTAATAATTATTACAATCATTCAACACAAAATATCCTAGCATACACCTAGCAAATTAGGGCTTGGGCTTTTGATCATCCTTCATGCATAATATCACATATCATACACCATCAATTAATTATCACAATAATTAATTGATCCAATATTATATATCTTGATCCAATCACTAACCGCCACGATTATAAACTAAATTAACAAAGTATACAAACACCTTTGTCTACTTTCAAATTAATTTATTTATAACCGAATTTCTTGTAAATCACCTATTTACTATAAATAATTAAAGTCCAACTTAAATTATTTATTTCATGAGAAAATATTTGCAACTTTTGTAATTTTAAACTTAAGGGCCCAAAAACTCATTTTTCACCAAAAATATTTTGGCCCATTTAAAATTCACAAACATGTTAGCCATCTAATGGCCCAACAACTCAAGGCCCATGACACTTTGATAATCCAAAACACTTTTGGAAACCCAAGTCGTCATCACCGTCGTCGGAGCTCCATCGCCGGATTCCGGCAACAACAAAAATTTATTTTTTTTATTTAAAAACATAGGGGCTGTTCGGGCAGCCCCTCGGGTTGCCCTTGCTGCCCGAAACAGGCAACCCCTCGGGCAACCCGAGCTGCCCGACACGGGCAGCAACATGCTGCCCGAAATTCCACACAAAAGCCTTGGTATTTTGTTGCAAAAAATACACTCATGCGGTTAGAAATCGATCTCAACATAATATCTTGTAGTTGCTACACAAAATCGTAATCATAGCTCGGATACCACTTGAAAGGGGATCGGTTACGATGACCGGAAGCGCAACGGAAGTTTAAAAATTTTAATTTTTCATCAAAAATTTGGCCACCTCATGATAATGTGTAGCAAATACAATAAACACCAAAAATGACATTCATAGTATGTTTAGAATTGTACATATCAATCTTAAAAGATTGATGATGGCTCCAACTTAGTTGATATACAACTAAGCTCTTCAATGGCAAGACAATCTTCAAGCTTCCTTTGAGCCCACCTTGCTCAAATATTAAGCCCACCACCAACTAGCTAGAACCACTCTAATTTTGCACTAGAAAAATTAGAGCATTTTTCTTTGAGAAGTGTATTGTTTCCAAGAACAAAAATATTGGAGAGGATGAATAGTATTTTCGGCACTATTCATGCTAGGAGAGAAGGAGAGACATTTTTTTGGTTGTGGGAAAAGTTGGGAGAAAAAGTTGCATGCCTTTGCAATATTTTAATAAAAAGTGTTCACAACCCTTCACCTCCCATGCATGCTTTGCATGTGGGCTTGTAACAATTTACAAGGGCCCATGGACTTTTATTTAAATTGTCTCAAACCCATTTGAGCCCAATTAGACTTTACTTGATTTTACTCAAGCCCACTAGTTAAATAATTATTTCCAATTGGGCTCTACAAGGCCCAATGTTATTTAATTAATCCAACACTTGAATTAATTTAATTATTTGGACTCTACTAGGCCCACTAGTTTAATTAATTCAACACTTGAATTAATTTAATTTAGTCCATAATAATGTTTATGAAAATCACAATTTTCAAATACATTATTCACTTGGCCAAATTTTAATTTAGGAACACTTCCATTAATTAAAATTTACATTTCTCTCATAGAAGTCATACTTCTATTTTTCTTTACACTTATAAACTCATTTATAAGTCGTTCAACACATTGAACTATTTTCTCCTTTATAGAAGTCATACTTCTAATTCTTCCTTACGCTTATAAACTCCTTTATAAGCTGTTCAACACATTGAACTATTTTTACTTCTCAACGGGATCTAGAAAGCTAGTACTTGTGTGGCCCTCAATGGTTCATTGATACAACTAGCCGTGGGTTCACATCTCCATGTGATTCGGACTAAACATGTCCTTATATGAGCATACCCCAATTGCTCCATTCTTACTTATCAACTCCTTGATAACAAGAACGTCAGAACTCAAGTCTGATAGTACTCAAGCCAATCATTTTAAACGCCTAGCAGCATCGCTTACATGATTCCCTAGGTATCAAATGATAGTGCCTGCAAGAACCATTCTATTATGGTTAGCGTACAGTACGGTCCCTTCAACTCATATATCCCGACCGATTCGACAACCATTGGTTTATCGAGAGTTGTCAATGAATCGATACTATGTGTCATGTCGTAGTTGCATCGATTGTGTAATCTATGAAACCCCTTTCATAATTACAATCATACTCTGGCTAGAGATTTCAACCTACATACACATGATAACACATAGGATATCCATACCCGAAGGTAAGCGGTGAATCCCCGACTACAATGCATCGACTCCTATGTGTTTCGACAGAACACCCAACCTTGCCACCTGATGACCCCATGAGAGTCGGTAAACAAGTCAAAGTGTAATTCTAGCACATAGAGTCTCAATGTTGTCCCGGGTCATAAGGACTAATGGTGTACAACCATAAACCAGGACTTTTCCACTCGATAAGTGAGAACCACTTGGAAAGTCCTTTTATGGAGGGTTGTTCAGTGCACTCTACCAGGAGCACCTATCTGCATGCTCGGACATCACAATGTCTCCCTACCAATGAAACATGGTACTCACATCGCAGATACTAGTCTCTAACTCGAGCGGCCTATATCCTTCTTAGTGGCGGCTGAATCGACTAGGAACCGTTTAGAATATACAGTATTACAAATATGAGTTTCATGATACTCATCATATGAGCATCTCATATTCTTTCTACTATTTGTATATTCAAGGGCTTTATCTATGCAACTAGCATGGGTATACAGATAAAGATGTGCCAAAATAATAATATCAAATATTACTAAAATAAAGATTGCTTATACATAGAGTTTCATTGTGAACACTCGGCCAACACTTGGCTCGACGGGCACCTACTCTAACAACTCCTCCATAGATAATCTCCTTAGTATGGTATCCATATATGTAGATTGGGTGAGCCCTAGCATCCTCTTTGATCTATCTCTATAGATCTGTATACATAATACATATGATGCTTCGCCCATATCATTCATAGAGAACTCATAAGCTAACCATACTTTAATTGATTGCAACATCCCTACATCATTCCCAATGAGTAGTATGTCATCAACATAAAGTACTAGGAATGTCACTGCACTCCCACTAACCTTATTGTATACACAACGTTCCTCAAGATTTTTGGCAAAATCAAACTCTTTGATAGTGCTGTCAAATATGAGGTTCCATCTCTTTGACGCCTGTTTGATTCCATAAATGATTATCTCAAGTTTGCATACTTTATGCTCACTTTCTACTGATGTGAATCCTTCAGGTTAAGACATGTAAATCTCTTCCTTAATCTCCCCATTAAGGAACGCTATCTTCACATCCATCTATCATATTTCATAGTCATACCATGTTGCTATAGCTAGCAGTATCCTAATGGACTTGAACATTGCAACTAGAGAAAAGGTTTCCTCATAGTCAACACCTTGCCTTTGAGTGTATCCTTTTGCTACCAATCTACCTTTGAAGGTCAACACCTTCCCATTCGCTCCAAGTTTATTTGGTAAATCCATTTACATCCCATGGGAACAAGTCCCTCAATTGGATATACTAAGGACCATACTTGATTCGAATGCATGGAGCCCATCTCGCACTGCATGGCTTCAAGCCATTTAGATGAATCGACATCAGACAATGCTTCCTTGAAATTTCTTGGATCACATCCAGGAATGGGCTCACCTTGGCCCTTTTCAAGAAGCAGGCCCAACCTATTAGGCGGCCTTTAGATTCTTTCAGATGTTTTAAGAGCTTGTATTTCTTCGATTGGTTGTTGGGGTGTGGGTTCTACTACTTTTGTAGTGGGTAGTTCTCAAATCTCATCGAGTTCTATCATCAGGCCTTTTCTATCTAACAGAAACTCCTTCTCCAAGAAGGTGGCATTCCTTGAAACGAACACATTTGTTTCACTGGGATAATAGAAATAATATCCAATAGAGTTCTTCGAATATCCCACAAAGTAGCAAAAATTGGCTCTACTATCCAATTTGTCCCCACTGTCTGCTTCACGTAAGCAGAGCATCCCTATATTCTTAAGCAAGAATATTTAAACGGCTTTCCCAACCATATCTCATATAGAATTTTATCCACTGGCTTTGTATGGACTTGATTCAACAACCTTGTCGTTGTTTCAAGCGCATATCCCCAAACGGATGGCGGCAATTCAGTGAATCACATCATAAATCGGATCATGTCCATCAATGTCCGATTACGACGTTCTGACACACCATTCAACTGCGGTGTAACAGATGGAGTCCACTGTCAGAGAATCTCATTCTCATTAAGGTAGTCTTGAAACTCAGTACTAAAGTATTCTCCACATCGATCTACACGTGATGTTTTAATACTCTTTCCTAACTGTTTCTCTACTTCTGCTCTGAATTCTCTGAAATTTTCAAAGGTTTCAAACTTGTATTTCATTAATGAAACGTCTGCTATTCGTTTTGCTTAAAAAATACTAGAATTTTTTTAAAACCCTTACTAGCATCGGCCGAACACTTGCATAAAATAATTAAAGTATTTTTGACGCTATTTTAAAATAACCCAACCAACTGACATTTAAAAATCCAAAGGAAAATAGTTCAACTCGTAAAAATCATCAAACAATTTACCAAACCTAAAAAAATTATTTGAAAAGTATATCTCATACTATAACTTCTCAAAACAACTCATAAACATAAATAAAAAGTCGTAAAAATATCTTTAACATAACTTAAAATCATAAATCATAAATTATTGCGGAAAACTAGCGTCGGTCATCGGGTTATGTTCACCTTGAGTCCAGCAAAGTCAACCATCAAGACCTCCATTAACACTATTATCATAATAACCTGCATCAATCACACCTAGTGAGTCTAAAGACTCTACACACCATAATCTTGATAACAAGTACTACATATACAGATCACATACAACAGTGAAAATACTTGTACTTAAAATATCTTTTTCATGAATATGCATAAACTTTAACCATAAATATTTTCAAAAACATTTTCATGATGCATAAATTTAAATAAAAACATTTTCATGATGATGTATCATCTTTAAACATAAAAATTTTCATGTCATCTTCAACATATTCATATACATATTATCATCGAAATATACGTATTTTTCAGATCGTTAATTGTGACTTTCGTGTTCATCTACGTCTACGTGTTGGGCGATAGATCCATCTACACGTAACCACAGTACTGGGGGGCGAGGACACCAGCAACACCCTCACCGGTCGACTGGGCCTTGGCCTATCCTCATCGAATTGAAATACGATCGTCGGGGCTCGCTCGAGGGCCTTCTCCCATAGACGGGCTCCCTTTGGGGCCTTTTATCATAAATGGGTTCCCTCTAGGCCTTTTCCCGTGAATGGGCTCCCTCTGAGGCTTTCTCGGCTCATGAGAAAGCCTCATGACATCCCAATTCATATCATCATATCATCATATTCATATCAATGGAAACACGATCGTCGGGCTCTCACTGGGACCATAACCCTCACGATATTTCCAACATATCATCGTATTAGTCACAATTACTTCACTTCCTTCAACGTTTCATATTTTCATCACTTTATAAATTCATGCATTTAATATCATTTTTCTTTTAAAAAAAAGCATGCAACATATCTTTTAACGTTATCGTTTATCATAAAAATCAATAATTGTTTAAAACAAACATTTTAACATATTAAAAATCCATAAAAATTTAAAAAAAACATTTTAGCATCATAAACGTTTAAAATAACATTTGGCATATTAAATTATAAACATTTAAAATGAACATTTTGACATAAAAATCCTAAACATATAAAATTCCATAAACATTTAAAATAATCATTTTAACATATAAAATTTCATAAACATACATAACCATTCAAAATAATCATATTAGCACATAAAACAGCATTCAAGGCACTGTTATGACGTTTACTAATTTCTAGGTGTAGAATTACTGTTTCACTCCTAGACGTAAAATTTCATTTTTTTTTTTGACATTTTCTTCATTCCATTGACTCTAACATGTCCCAAATAATTATTTAAGCTTACATGAATTTTCTCGTATTTTTATTTAGCTTAAATCAAGGACTTTTAAATTAAACTTTAAATATAACGTATTAATGCTTTTTAATCCCGAATGAAACAAACCTTAATTTAAAATTCACATATTAAAAACTTAGACTTTTAATAATTATTTGAGCTTAAATATAAGTTTTCATAATTTTATTAAGCTTAAAACTAGGATTTTCAATTAATTCTTTAATTATCGTTTCGTGCGGTGATAAAATCCCAGATAAATCCAAAACCCATTATTTAGATCCCAAATTTTTAACATAATATTTTTATTATTTAATCAACCGTTGGGAGCCATGAACAACACCCATGGACCCATGGTTCTAATTTTAGTTCTTAAATTCGAAATATTGACCAATTATTGAACAACCTGAGTCATCTCCCAATTTACGCGAGCCATGGTCGAGCTACGTCGAGCCAAACTCGAGCCAACCCACCTAAGCACCCTCTTGACCAACATTGATCCCTAGAACCTAGCCCTAACTCGCTCAAACCCTGCTGGAACCGAAACCAAAATCTGTGTGTGACTCTCTTCCCTAGCCTAAGACTAATAGCTATCAAGGACTCTTCCAACCCTCTAACCACTGACCCCTCGTGACCCCAACCATCCCTGGACCCAGCCCATACCAGCCCCTGGAACCCACGCACGAAGCACTGAACCGAGTGACAGCAGCCTGCGCGCGTTGTGGGGACCCCTTGGTTCTCACGTTTCCTCTCGAGCCACCAGCCACCCAAGCCGCACCAGCCCCTACCCAGACCATTGTGCACCCTCTTAGGACCCCAAGGACCTAGCCTAGCCCAGCCCAGAGCCCCCTGGCCAAGCCACTTTCTCCCTGCGCAGCAACACCCCTACGCGAATCCCTTGCTGCCCTGTTGTTCCCATGTTTTGCTCGAGCCAGCAGCGAGCCCACCACTCCAGCCCCTGGCCCGACCCATACCCATCATCCTAGGACCCTGATGAACCACCTAGCCCAGCCCCAAACCGAGCCACCCCCTGCAACTCTCGGCCAGACAAGCAACCTCTCGAGAAGAACTCCATCCAGCGTGGACTCCTCCCCAGCCTTGCTGCGCGAGTCATAGCCCCCAAGAACTCTACCAGGCCCTCTACCCTGACCCCTACTCGAGCCCCAGCCAGCCCTGGCCAAGCCCCCAAGTCCCATGAACAGTAACCGAGCCATATGAATCAAGCAAAGCCCAAGTACCCTTCGGTCCTCTCCTGGATATTCCCACGTTTTCCAGCTTTGTTTTAACAGGTTGTGCAGCATACTCATGTGTTCTAGGACCCTTAGAAACATGTAAAAACATGCTTGATCATATCCTAATTCATGGCAGCCCCCTTAATGCATAATAAACATGATTTTTGCATAAAATTCAAGCCTTAAATTAACATATGACACAAAAACGAAATTGTTTCATGATTTACTTGTTTTTCATGCAAAAACTCAATTAAACAAAATACTATGGTGTGATATATGTTTGAAGAAAATAATATGGCGTGCCTTCGTGTATTTTTTACGCACGAATTTACATTGACTATTGCGAAGAACAGGGACGACAACCTTGGCTAGAAATTCCTTGAAAGCTTCGAATTTTTCCTCTTAAATATTGTATGTGTGTGCCGTGTACTTTGGAGTGTTTTGGTGTGTGCAAATCTGAAAGTAGCGTGGGATTGTGGGTTAATGGGGAGGGTTTATCATATTATATATTTAATTAATCCACTAACAAGGCTTAGGCCCATTAATTAATTTAATTATGCCCATTTAGCCTATTAATGTTTAATTAAAATGTTTAAAATAATTTTAATTAAATAAGTTTGTGAATTTATTAGATGGGTTGTCAAAACGTTTGCATTTTTGTTGAGAAACCAACACCGATAATATTTACGTCCCGGTGTATAAAATCACATCAAAACAACTTATTTTCAAAAATATGAAAAAGCATCAACCCTCTTTTAAAAAATTAAAATTAATTATTCAATAAAAACATTTTACATTTTTCAGTCATCGGTCTCCGTTCCTCGATTACAAGTCGAATAACTCTTAAAAATACTTTTTAATGCATGTAAGTAGAAAACTACTGAAAGATCAAGTAAACATGTCGCATAACCAATTTAGCAATTAAAATCATTAAGTTATTAATTTTTCATATTTCCTAGATTTGCATGCCGTTAAATTATGTCGTCTTAATGTTTGGACCTTACAATTAAATAAACATACCCAAACTTCGAATGGTCGTCGATAAAGGTGATGAAGTAGGAATGACAATATCTTGTGCTAACACTTAGCGGGCCACACACAACTGTATGAATCAAATCCAACAGAGCATTTGCACGTTCTACTTTCCCTAGGAAAGGGGCCTTGATCATTTTTCCTTTCAGACATGACTCACATGTCTCTTAGAGAGTTTATGTCTGACGAGTCAAACATGCCCTCTCCCACTAGCTTGTGGATCCTTCTTTGGGAAATTTGTCCTAGCCTAACATGCCACAATTCTGCTTGATCTAGACTATCTTGTTTTCTTTTATTTGTTGTTCAAATCGTGTTTACTTGGACATTCACTTATCATTGCCAAAACATTTCTGGCCGAGATAATTTCTTATGTACAGGCTTCTAGCACTGAAACATACATGTTCTAAATTATCGGGCCTTCTCAAATTTCAGGTCCACCACCTTCTCATTAGGCCCAATCAGACTTACACCATGCTCATGGGCAAGAGACTCATCTTACATGTGTGTAGTCATGTGTTCCTTGAAAGTGGCGTGCATCATTGTACGAGTTTCATCCATTATGCAACTCTTTCATGTGTATTCGAATGTCAACAACATTTAACATTTCTTCAAATTGTCTCTAAAGTTCATTTGACATAGAAGCGAGCACATAACACTTTAACTTCCATACTATGGCCTCACCATTTTTCATGATTTGTCAGTTCACCAAGATTGAAATTAGTGTGTATGCTATTCTCTCCGAATTTAGAACTATTTTCCACGCCATTCTTGAAAATTAGTATTTGGTTAGCTTGTTGTAATAATTGAAATGGATTACATGACGAAATCATAAAAGATACTGATTTGGAAACAGAATAAATGTTACCGACTATTTTAAAATATTTTGTACGACGTAAAATATGGACTTTTGTTTTTACGAATTGCCTCCCACCATTTTGACATTTTCACCACCCTCTGATGAAAAACTGGAAATCTAATTTTCTTAATGAGTATGCAAGGTCCAATTGCGAAATTATGATTCCGAATAATATCAGTCAATTATAACTTTCAAAAGGTAGAGCCCAATTGCAACTCCTTGCAACCCTTGCGTAATTTTGCCTCACATTTGAGGAGGGACTAATAATATGATCCCCTTTCACTTCACGTGTCGAGCCCGGCCCATCAATGTTGAACCTTAGTGGACGATCGTCATGAGATCCCCCAATAATATGAGTCGAAGTCATGGGAGTTCCACGTAGTTCATATCAAATATGTCAGTGGAAGTCACAGCTTTCCGGCATCCAGGCCTCCCCAATAATATGTGCCAGACACTGACCGCAGGTAGCGTTGATCATGCAACCACCGTTGATGGAAGTCAAGAAATTACTAAACTTTCTTTTAATTATCCTTTTAATGGGCTTGATTTAAATTTTGGATCTCATCCAAAATTAGGGATTTTAATTTTAAAAATTTGTCTCATCATTAATTTTAAAACTCGTGTCATGATTGTTTGTATGATTGCCGGATTCATGCAATTCTTGTCATTATATTAATAATAACGCACATACTGATTATTTATAATATATCACATACATCATAAATAATAAAGGATTATCGATAACCGAGATAATTGATTTGTA
Source organism: Primulina eburnea (assembly GCF_022965805.1). NCBI lineage: Eukaryota > Viridiplantae > Streptophyta > Magnoliopsida > Lamiales > Gesneriaceae > Primulina > Primulina eburnea. The sequence continues at coordinate 78,640 of NW_027331580.1, forward strand.
CGAGCCACATACAGATCAATGCCCATAACCTAGGTAAATGGAGGGATGCAAATGCAATATTACATAATATTCCAATATTTTACATGTCTTCTATTTTCAAAGTTCCTTCCGAGGATTGGGCCCACCATCTTCAAATCTTGATCTCCCACTAATTCTAATATTTATATTAAATATTCATAGCACATTGCGATACAAATTTAGGGGGTGAAAACGGACCACAAACCAGGTCTACTTTTAATTATAAAATAATCAAAATTAAAACACGTAAAATATCCTAACATACACCTACCACATTGATCATGGCTTTCGATTATCCTTTTCACATATAATATCATATATTATATAAATTCTATAATATTACATATTATCAATAAATCGTGTATCTCGTAAATTATCACTAACCGCCATAATTATCAAATTAAATAAACACTTTTATTTAATTTCAAATAATTAAATTTCTTGTAAAACACCTTTACGTTGAGACTGTGACGTCCGAATTTCGAAAATCCGATATCAGTGCAGCGGAGGCATGACGGTGCAATGAAAATTAGTCACGGCCGTGACTTTATCTCTCAAGGGTGGCCGAATCATGCTTCTTGAAAGTGGCCGAAAAGTGCAAGATTTATAATCGTGCTTTTGTGTTTATTGATTCTTAATGAACAATCAATTAGGCTAATTAAGTTGGTTAGCCAAATTGCTCTTTGCCTCTTTAAAATACATGACCGTCCACTTTCTCCTTCTTGATTCCTAGCTGCGGCCGTGGGGTATTTTTGAGGGAATAAGGAAGAGTTTTTTGTGCAGAAAACTTGTGTGAAAAAATTAATGTTTTCAATTATTAATCCTAGTGGTGTATATATAGAGTGACACTCCTAATCTAATTAGGAGTTCATCACTCACAAGGACTCTAGTAATTTTATTATATTTAAACTCCCATATAATTAATATATAATGTATTTATTAACCTTTAATAACACATGATTTAATAATATTTGTTGCGACTTTGATTATTGCACTCCCAAGAGCAGGTTGTTCACAAGTAGTATAATTCGATGAGTTCGAATATCGTATCTACTAGTAAGCTAAGGTAATTACAAGTCCACTAAAATGTCTTTTTATTTATTTTTTCTTTTAGTTGTTTGAATCTTTAATTGGTAATTTTTAATTGTTCAAATTTTAATTTAAGTAGTTGAGATTAAAGGATCCACTCTTGGTATTTTAATAAAGTTGACATTAACGAACATTATTGAAATCCACTTAATAAAATGGTTCCAATATATTAAATAATCATATTTATATTATGTTATATATTATTATCTTATAATTATATAATATATACCAAAACTTATAAATGTTGTCAAAGATTTATTATGCTATATATATATATATATATATATATATATATATATATATATATATATATATATATATATATATATATATATATATATATATATATATATATATATATATATATATTTGTAAACACTAAATCAAGGTTCTCACTTTAAATGGTTGGTAAAACCAAACTAACATTTAAATGGTACAAAGAAATTAATATTATGATATATTATATATAGTAAATCAAGGTTCTCACTTTAAATGGTTGGTAAAACCAAACAAACATTTAAATGGTTCCAAGTAATTTAATATTATAATATATTCATATATAATAAATCAAGGCATCCACTTTAAATGGTTGGTAATACCAAACTAACATTTAAATGGTTCCAAGAATTTAGTGTAACATATATCAACAATAAATCAAAACTCCCACTTATAAGTAGGGTATAAAAATGCTTAAAGAAATAAATATAGCATAAACAATAAATAATGATTAAATAATATAAAACATAGATTCTTACCTTTTAGTAACCATATTATCATGCCAAGAGTTTTACCTTTTCATCTCAATTTTAGGAAGTTAGCTATTCATTATATTCAAAGTGTAAAACTTTGAATATGAAATTAACATGCTAATTATATTTAAATGAAGAAATAAAGGAAAAATATAGAGAGAAATATTATGAACTCAAAGGTTTGTTCATAGAATGAGGGATATCTCAATTCATTACAATGCACCCCTATTTATAGCCAAATTTGGGGAGACAACTACAAATAAAAAATTATTTTTTACACATAAGTCTTCATTGGTGTTCCAAGAAATTATATTTTAAATGCACATCACTTTTGAAAATATTGTCATCCGAATTTTATTTTCCATATAAAATAAAACATGTAGATATCTGAGTTGTTGAGTTGTGGTATTTTTTTCACACCATTTGACCAAGTAATTTGAGAGATATGGTCAAAATACTAGAGCATGGTAAAACTGACACTCCTTTGATAACTTTAATTGTTGCTTAATTTGATCCTACTTGTGAGAAGATTTTTATCTCATGCTTGCCATCAATATTGTAGATATTAACATCAACTTTTTACAGGTCCAAGAATCATCTTAATCTCATTTGCAACGCCAAGTTTATTCTTGTTTTATCGAACCTGTAAAAAATAGTAAAAACATATAATTACACGACCACTTATATATTATACAATTTATTATAAAACATATAATATTTAAACATTTAATAAAACAAAAACTATATATTTATATTGTGGGGACCCGGACACTAATCAGGTTCTTAATCATCACTGGGACTAATTAATCAATTATAAAAACAGGGTCTAAATTTTTTTTTAAAATAATGCGGAACGTAGTGACATAAAACGTATATACATCTTAGTATAAAAGTACAAGTCCTGTACCACATACATTTATTCAACTGAGGTTTAACATCTAATGTCAAGTGTCCAACCCTATCTATAATCCAAGTCCGGATCCTCCACTCTAATCACAATCTCTCTCATCTCCTGGACCCTGAACATGTCCCACCTGTTGTCAAGTACACATACAAACAAGACAACAGCCGGATAACTCCGGTGAGAATAAATCCCAGTATAAATCAACGAAACATGCAATCATATAAACAAATATAAAGCATGTAACAGGTAACAGCAATATGTATCAAAATCTGAAACATAACTAATATCAAACTGTCGACAATACTTGTAGCTACACAATTTAGACTAGACTCAATCCTAGTCTAGGGATCCCGGTTTCCAGAAGTTGGCCTTCCATATCGATTAACAGTAATAGAAGAAATACCAATTCTATCCACATCGATAGGGTATCGATCACCAGAAATAGAAAAAGGTCTGATTCTATCCACACCGATATGGTATCGATCACCAGTAATAGAAGGAACTCTCATTCTATCCACATCGATATAATATCGATCACCAGTAATAGAAGAAGCTCCAATTCTATCCACACCGATACGATATCGATCAACAGTAATAGAAGAAATCCAAATTCTATCCACATCGATAGCCAATCCTCCGGTGACAGACTTTGGCTCTATCGCCAATAGACTATCTTGTAACATCGTGCAATGTGCCCGTGGCGATCCGCCACTATCAGGCACTTCTGTCACAAGATTACTCGACTAATACCTGTTGTCTATATATCAAGAGAACAAGTAATCTGATACCTGCTATCTATATATCAAGAGAATAAGTATATCAATCAAATACATGCAAATATCAATGCAATAAAATAAAGTATGTGATTTAAGGAAATTCAAGTCCAAACTGACTCAAGTCGATCTCCCAATATCACATTGACTTATACCTTCCGTTTGTAGTTCCGGTCTGAAGCAATATCAGTTCTGAACTCAAGAATGTCTCTATAAATCTGAAATGACATATTGATAATCATAATATCAATGTTCCATTCTCACTTCAACACTGAATCTGATTAATCTGAATTAATTCAAATCAGCGGCATAACGGCACAATCTCAGTATTCCCGTCTATAACATATCACCAGATATTAATTACAAATCATAACCCATATTCGATACAATTTGTAATCAGTCTATAATCCAAATCTATTCAATTCTCAATCAATATAATCAGAAAATCATAACAATTCCAGAATCGATCCGTTTTCTGATCTGACTTCGATTCTACGATGTCTAACATGTCAAGAACATCATATATGAATTATATCAAATTCCTACAACATCATCTTTTCAAAACATGTCAAAACGTGGTAAAACTTTCGTCCAGTTGTAGCCTGCGTTGATATGAACACAGTACCGAAGTCGGATTCAAAATCAGACGGGCGGATTTTGCACAATCGAGTTTCTAGGCTTCGACAAGAATTTGAGAACTTTTATATGGAAATCTCGATTTCTGCTTCTGGAGAATGAAAGAAATTTGTAACATATATATATATATATATATATATATATATATATATATATATATATATATATATATATATATATATATATATATATATATATATATATATCATTGCATGGTGTGACAAGTGTCCACTCAAGTGCTAATTGCACTTTAGTCCCTCAACTTTTCACTATTTGCAAATCGGCCCCCGCTCAATCTTTTAATTCAATTTCAATCCTAATTAAAAACAAAAACCGTGGAATCTAATTCATCATTCCAAAATTCGTAAATTAAATAATCTCGGATTAAAGCGATATAATCTGAGATTTGAAAACTGTCAAAGTTATATCAAGATCATATGGCCTTACATATATTATAAAACATTTAATTAATATACAATTTTTATGTTTATTACACCTCCCAACCAACATATTGCTAGTCCCTAGCAATTTAAGCGTTAATAGCAATACAAAACATATTTATTAATTTAAATAGAAATGTAATCCGAACTATCTAAGTGTTTAAATTAAATTTGAAAACTGTCAAAGTTATATCAAGATCATAACAATTATAATTTATGAAATAATTTGAGATGATCAATTCAAAGCTTATTTCAGGTAGTTAAATGTACACGGCCTTCATAAATTCCTAGTAAGAGTCTCAACTTCATATCCTCACAGGTTAATAAATGTTTCAATTTATGGCAACGATTTCTCTCATGGAGTTGGAATACAGATAAATGCTCATAAAAATGGTTTACAGAATGCAGACAGACAAACGACCCAAACTAATCAAAAGATAGAAAATCCATTGATTCAAAATCTAGTTGTTCTTATTATATATTTTTTCCTGATATGTTTTTTTTCATAACATCATGGAATCAGACTAAGTTTATGCTTCTTGACCACATATTTATTTGTACAATAAATTTCTCTCTTTTTTTTTTTTTAAATGAGAGATATATGGGTCGTAGCATCTAACTTAAAAATTACATAGATCTTCAATATCTTTCTTTTTGTATTTTTCTCTTCTTTTTTTTCAGGAAATATCATTTTTTTTTCAAAATAAGAACTCAAGATCTAAACAATAGATAGTCTCTCTCATAATCATTAAAGGCTCGAAAGCTGTTTTCTCAGTCCTCTCCACTCACTCACAAAATATGTGTGAGTTTAAAATTTTAGGCACTCTTATAAGGTATATCTTGGGCCATTTACTTTAATATCTGATTTTATCACAATGGTTAATCACTCAAAAAGATTTCATAAATCATATTTTTATATTGATCAGAATATTAAAATTGACTTTTTTTTCAAATAAAAATTTAAACATTCTTAAATAGATTAATGCATGTTCTAATTTAAATCTTTCAAACATGTAATGTATGACATTTTTTGCAAAAATTACTAAGATACAAACAATAAACATGATTTTATTTTAAAATAATATATATTTTTTAATTTTTTTTAAAATTTTCTTAATTTTTTTTATATGTTTGTTCTCCCCCCAATCAGAATATGATATTGTCCCTAATGTCAAAATAACTATTAATAAAGAGTACATAATGAAAGAGATATCACCTGAATTTTATTGAAGATAACAAACTGAAACAAACGCAAACCAATCCACGACTTTTGAATCAATGATCCAATTTCCTTTTCTTACTGTTTGATTGCGACCAATTGATTTTTGTTATCATCGGATCAGGCTTATGAACAAAAGCTTCCAAATCATCAATTAATTGGTCTGCAGTCGAAGCACAGATGAGCATCCGTCGTGAATTTTCTGAAATGAAATTCTGTTCCACATCTTTATCAAGAAATGTCAACAAACTGTCATAATAATTATTGATATTCAACAAGCCCACAGGTTTATTATGGATATTAAGTTGTGCCCAAGAAACAGTGTGAAAAATTTCTTCTAATGTACCAAAACCACCTGGTAGTGCGAAAAAAGCATCAGAATTTTCAATCATTTGAGTGATTCTTTCATACATAGAAAAAACTTTTAATTCCTCCCCAATCGTAACACCTGTAATATTTCCTTCAGCTAAAGCTGTAGGAATAATACCCAAAACCTGACTACCTCCAAGATGAGCAGATGTTGAAACAGATCCCATTAACCCAATATTACCTCCCCCATATACCAAGTGAATTTTTCTCTCAGACAATATATTTCCAAGATTATTCTCTGCTTCTACAAACACTTCATTTTTTCCAGGACTCAACCCACAAAATACACAAATATTTTTTAATGTTTGTGCAGAGGATCCAGCCATGTTTTTACTTTCTTTTTTTTTGTCTGCGAAAATAGAGAAAAAGATGAGAGATTTTATAGGGGTAATATGTTATCATGACAAAACTATGGGCCACAGCTGTAAACAGAATAAATAGTAAAAACAATAATGACACACATGCATATAAACAGTAGTGTGATTGTGGCTCACAATTTTCCTATGGTTTTACGTCCAGAAACGGCTTTAACACCTTCTATGAGTCGAGGATATGCTTCCCATCCAATTTTCTTATAAATTGGCAAACAGGGTCTTTTTTAGTCGGATTCCCAAGACTATGACGCTCATCTTGGAATTGTTTCCATAAACGGAGAAGTTCAATATGCACATGTCCACTAGAATGCGTCTCAAGAGTCAATAAGATGTTATCTAAAGACTCCTTACTCAGCCCATTCTTAATGAAACCAATTTTATCTTCTTTGTTATTGGAAACACATCCCAAAGATCTGCATCGTTTGTCACAAGTCCATCTTGCACACTTATGACAAACCCCTAAACTTTTGGCCCTTCGTTTTTTCGCATAAGTGTTTTTTCCTAATCCAGGCAAATACCGAATGAGCAATGATTGTGGAACTTCTCCTCTTAATCGGACCTCAGCTTCTATTACAAGACGAATATCTTTTGGAATTCCTTTTTGCATTAGCAATCTCAATCTTTCACACCTTCCTGCATAAATTATTCTTAGAACATTTCCAGAAACAGAGGGAAAATATTTACAAATTTTTTAGAGAATTTCATCCATTTTGAAAAGAAATGAAATGAAATGATTTTTTTTTATTTTTGTATCAGCAATTTTGGGAAACTGATTTAACTGACTATGAGAATCACGAAGTACCGTTATCCGCCATTTAACCAGGAAAATAAAAAGATTAAGAAAACCTGAAATAAAAACAAACAAACTTAAATGCAACACACAAAAAAAATCAAGAATCAGAAAGGGAAATAAACTCTTCTTGAAAGATTTCATTTTCTAAAAATGGTTTAAGCTTTTGTCCATTTACTTTAAAAATATCACCATTTTTAGGATTTTCAATATCCACAGCTCCATAAGTATACACATGCTTTACAACATATGGGCATGTCCATCTTGATCGTAATTTTCCTGAGAATATGTGAAGTCGAGAATTATAAAGCAAAACTTTTTTACCAATCTCAAAAGATTTTCTAAGAATTGTTTTATCATGAAATGATTTGATTTTTGCTTTATAAATCCTTGAATTCTCATACGCGTCATTTCTGAGTTCATCAAGTTCATTAAGTTGAAATTTACGCAATTTGTTGGCATCATCCATGTTTGAATTTAAAGTTTTGATCGCCCAATAAGCTTTATGTTCCAATTCCACAGGCAAATGACAATGTTTTCCATAAATCAACTTATAGGGAGACATATTCAATGATTTTTTAAAAGCTGTTCGATATGCCCAAAGTGCATCATTAAGTCACAGAACCAATCTTTTCTATTTGAGTTAACAGTTTTTTTCCAAAATTTGCTTTATCTCCCTATTAGCTAATTCAACTTATCCATTTGTTTGAGGATGATAAGGAGGAGTTACTTTATGAGTAATACCATATTTTTTCATTAATGAAGCAAATGGTTTATTAACAAAGTGAGTTCCCCCATCACTTATCATGGCTCGAGGAATTCCAAATCTATAAAAATATTTTCTTTTAAAAATTTTATGACGATTTTATGATCATTTGTTCGACATGAAATTGACTCTATCCATTTGGAAACATAATCAACTGCAACTAAAATATACAAGTATCCAAACGACGGCGGAAAAGGTCCCATAAAATCAATTCCCCAACAATCAAAGATTTCAATTTCAATGATAGGATTCAAAGGCATCATGTATCTTTTTGAAATCGCACCCAATTTTTGACAATTTTCACAGATCTTGCAGATTTCGTGGGTGTCTTTAAACAAAGTGGGCCAATAAAATCCACACTGCAAGATTTTTGCAGCCGTTTTCTTTGAAGAAAAATGTCATCTGCATGCTTCTGAATGACAAAACTTAATGACACTACTTACCTCATTTTCGGGTATGCAACGTCGAAAAATTTGATCTGGACAATACTTGAACAGATACGGATCATCCCAATAAAAGTTTTTTACGTCATTCAAAAATTTTCTTTTATCTTGGGAACTCCATTGCGGTGGCATTTTTCCTTTCACAAGAAAATTTACTATGTTAGCAAACCAAGGTGTAGTAGTAACTGAAATAGATGTTCATCAGGAAAATTATCGTCAATCGGTGTCATTTCACAACATGATCATGTTACTAGTCTCGATAAATGATCGGCTACGACATTCTCGGTTCCTTTTTTTATCTTTGATCACAATGTCAAATTCTTGGAGCAACAAAATCCATCGTATCAGTCGTGGCTTTGCATCCTCTTTGGTCAACAAATATTTAATAGCAGAATGATCAGTAAACACAATAGTCGTTGATCCAATCAAAAAAGAACGAAATTTATCTAATGCAAATATTACAGCAAGTAGTTCTTTTTCAGTTGTGGAGTAATTCATTTGAGCATTGTTTAAAGTTCTACTTGCATAATATATCACATAAGGCTTACCGTTTCTTCTTTGACCCAGTACTGCACCGACTGCATAATCACTCGCATCGCACATGATTTCAAATGGTAAAGACCAATCAAGAGGTTGCATGATAGGAGCTGATGTTAAATATCGAATAATTTTATCAAAAGCATTTTGACATTCTTGAGTCCACCAAATGCAGTGTCTTTTGTTAAGAGGTTACAAATGGGTTTAAAGATTAAACTAAAGTCCTTTATAAACCTCCTATAAAATCCAGCATGCCCCAAAAATGAACGAATTTCTTTAATAGAGGGTAAATTGGCAATGACATCAACTTTTTCTCTATCAACTTCAATTCCATGAGATGACACGACATGTCCCAAAATAATTCCAGAAGTAATCATGTAATGACATTTTTCCCAATTTAAAATAAGACCTTTTTCCTCACATATTTTTAAAACTTTTTCCAAATTTTCAAGACAACTATCAAATGTATTCCCAAAGACAGTTAAATCATCCATGAAAATTTCCAAACAATTTTCAACCATGTCGCTAAAAATACTTAGCATACATCTTTGAAATGTTGCTGGGGCATTGCATAAACCAAATGACATCCTTCTGAATGCAAATGTTCTAAAAGGACATGTGAATGTAGTTTTTTTCTTAATCTTCGAATGCAATGGGAATTTGATAATAACCTGAATATCCATCAAGAAAACAGTAGTATGGATGACCTGCTACTCTTTCTAAAATTTGATCAAAAAATGGTAATGGAAAATGATTTTTCTAGTGGCGTCATTTAATTTTCTATAATCAATACGCATCCCCCAACTAGATGGGACTCGACTTGTTAACAATTCACCTTTTTCATTTTTTATCACTGTGATGCCAGATTTTTTTGGAACTAATTGTGTTGGGCTTACCCACTTACTATCAGAAATAGGGTAGATAATCCCAACATCAGGTAGTTTGAGAACTTCAGTTTTCACAACATCTTTCATGTGTGGATTTAATCTCCTTTGTGGTTGTTGAGATGTTTTTGCATTTTCTTCTAAGTGATACCTGATAAATTCATCAAGATCAATTTCAATATTTTCTTTAACAGTTTCAATTGAATAAATATCTAATTGATCACGAGTACTCCCTTCTTGAATTTTTTCTTCCACAAGAGTTTCAATAAGATTTTTATCTTCACTTTCATCTCCTTTGTCATGTGGTTGCTTACAAAGATTAAAAAAATTGAGCTCCAAGGTCATGTTACCAAATGACAACTTCTCCATTCCTGCAATTTATAAGGGCATTAGAAGTTGCTAAAAATGGACGACCCAGAATTACAGGAATTGCATTACAAGCTTCGATAAGTTGTGTATCTAAAACTATGAAATCGACAGGATATACAAAGTTATCAACTTGGACCAATAGGTCTTCTACCATACCTCTTGGCACTTTAACAGATCTATCTGCAAGTAAAAGTGTTACCGAAGTAGAATTTAACTCGCCTAGATTGAGTTCTTGATAAACTGAATATGGAAGTAAATTCACACTAGCTCCAAGATCAAGCAAGGCTTTTTTAATCTTTCGTTCTCCAATAATACATGGAATAGTAGGACAACCAGAGTCTTTGTATTTCAAAGTATTATTATTTTGAATGATTTCACTTACTTGTTCGGCTAAAAATGTTTTCTTTTTCACATTCAATTTTCTTTTCACAGTGCACAATCTTTCAAAAACTTGGCATATGATGGTACCTGTTTTATTGCATCTAATAAAGGAATATTAACTTTTACTTGTTTAAAAATATCATATATATCAGAATTCAAATTTGATTTTTTTGTATTTTTCAATGCATGAGGGAATGGTGGTGACACTGTCTGTTGAACCTCCTCTTCGCAAGTTATGGGTTCCACTTCCTTACCCTTTGGAGTTGATTTATCATCATCTTCACATGGTTCAAGAATGGATTTTTCCACAATCTTACCACTTCGAAGGATAATAACATATTTTACCTGATCCATCGGTTGAGTTCCAGAAGTTCCAGTTTGTGAATGATGATCCTTGGGATTAGGCAAAGTTTGTGAAGGAAATTTACATTTTCATGAACATTAAGTGCAGATGCAAATTTAGCAAGAGTATCTTTCAAATCTATCATGGTTTGAGCAGTTTGAGTATTGATAGACTCTTGCTTTGCAATGAAAGAATTCAATGTATCTTCCAAATTTCTTTTAGGTGGAGGAACATAATTTTGAAAATTTTGTTGATTTTGGAAATGTGGTTGTGAAAATTGTGCAGCATTATCATTTCTCCAACTAAAATTTGGATGATTTCGCCAACCTGGATTGTAATTTAGAGGAAATGGTTCAAAATTTGGCCTTTTGAAATTGTTCAAAACATTGACTTGTTCATGGAGACATTCTTTAAAAGAGGCCAAAGTGGGACAATCTTTTGTAGAATGATCACTTGTATCACAGATGTGACACGCAATTTCTTGAATAGCTTTTAATTGACCATTTTTTTTCAATTCAAGTGCCTCAACTTTTTTTGCCAAAGAGGTAAATCTAGCTTGAAGATCATGTTCATCTTTGAGAGGGTACATACATCCACCAGATGTAGGAGATTGAATCTTGTTTGTTGGTTATATTGTACCTATAGTGTCCCAATTTTGAGCATTTTCAGCTAATGAATCGAGATACTCAATTGCCTTATTTGGATCTTTATCTTCAAATGTTCCATTACACATAAATTCAACCATTTGCCTATCTTTAAGTGTTAAGCCTTCATAAAATTGAGAAACAACTCTCCAAATTTCAAAACCATGATGTGGACAAAGATTAAGCAATTCTTTGTATCTATCCCAACACTGATAAAAAGTTTCTCCTTGTTTTTGAGTGAAAGTGATGATTTGCCTTTTGAAAGAATTTGTTCTATGAGATGGAAAAAACTTTTTTCAAAAATTGTTGTTGCAATTCATCCCAAGTTCGAATGGATCCCGATCTAAGATTTTGCAGCCAAGTTTTAGCTTTATCTTTTAAAGAAAAAGGAAAAAGCTTAAGTCGAATGGTGTTCATACTACAATTTAGATCATTATATGTGTTGCACACTTCTTCAAACTCTCGTAAAGGCATGTATGGATTTTCAGAATCTAAGCCATGAAAATTGGGTAAAAGTTGGATAATATCAGGCTTAAAATTGAAATGAAATGCATCAGGGGGAAAAACTAGACATGAAGGTGCACTAGTACGTGTAGGATTCATGTGATCTCTAAGTGTTCTTCGTCTATCATGATCATGTTGAGATTGAATTTCATCTTCATTTTCTTGGATGGGTTCTTCCGCCATGTTTTGTAAAATTAAAGGGTTATTTCGAATGAGTCGATCACTAAGTGTACGTGACCAAATGCTCATGCAAATGCAAAAGAATAAAAACATACAAAAGCAATAAAAATTCAAATAAAGAAAAATAAACTATAAACAAAATTAAATAGACTTGAAATTAAATTATACTTCCCCGACAACGGCGCCAAAAACTTGTTGCGACTTTGATTGTTGCACTCCCAAGAGCAGGTTGTCCACAAGTAGTATAATTCGATGAGTTCGAATATCGTAACCACGAGGAAGCTAAGGTAATTACAAGTCCACTACAATATCTTTTTATTAATTTTTTCTTTTAGTTGTTTGAATCTTTAATTGGTAATTTTTAATTGTTCAAATTTTAATTTAAGTAGTTGAGATTAAAGGATCCACTCTTGGTATTTTAATAAAGTTAACATTAACGAACATTATTGAAATCCACTTAATAAAATGGTTCCAATATAATAAATAATCATATTTATATTATGTTATATATTATTATCTTATAATTATATAATATATACCAAAACTTATAAATGTTGTCCAGTATTTATTGTCCTGTATATATATTTTAAACACTAAATCAAGGTTCTCACTTTAAATGGTTGGTAAAACTAAACTAACATTTAAATGGTACAAAGAAATTAATATTATGATATATTTATATATAGTAAATCAAGGTTCCCACTTTAAATGGTTGGTAAAACAAAACAAACATTTAAATGGTTCCAAGTAATTTAATATTATAATATATTCATATATAATAAATCAAGGCATCTACTTTAAATGGTTGGAAATACCAAACTAACATTTAAATGGTTCCAAGAATTTAGTGTAACATATATCAACAATAAATCAAAACTCCCACTTATAAGTAGGGTATAAAAATGCTTAAAGAAATAAATATAGCATAAAAAATAAATAATGATTAAATAATATGAAACATAGATTCTTACCTTTTAGTAACCTTATTATCATGCCAAGAGTTTCACCTTTTCATCTCAATTTTAGGAAGTTAGCTATTCATTATTCAAAGTGTAAAACTTTGAATATGAAATTAACATGCTAATTATATTTAAATGAAGAAATAAAGGAAAAATATAGAGAGAAATATTATGAACTCAAAGGTTTGTTCATAGAACGAGGGATATCTCAATTCATTACCATGCACCCCTATTTATAGCCAAATTTGGGGAGACAACTACAAATAAAATATTATTTCTTACACATAAGTCTTCATTGGTGTTCCAAGAAATTATATTTTAAATGCACATCACTTTTGAAAATATTGTCATCCGAATTTTATTTTCCATATAAAATAAAACATGTAGATATCTGAGTTGTTGAGTTGTGGTATTTTTTTCACACCATTTGACCAAGTAATTTGAGAGATATGGTCAAAATACTAGAGCATGGTAAAACTGACACTCCTTTGATAACTTTAATTGTTGCTTAATTTGATCCTACTTGTGAGAAGATTTTTATCTCATGCTTGCCACCAATATTGTAGATATTAACATCAATTTTTTACAGGTCCAAGAATCATCTTAATCTCATTTGCAACGTCAAGTTTATTCTTGTTTTATCGAACCTGTAAAAAAATAGTAAAAACATATAATTACACGACCACTTATATATTATACAATTTATTATAAAACATATAATATTTAAACATTTAACAAAACAAAAACTATATATTTATATTGTGGGGACCCGGACGCTAATCAGGTTCTTAATCATCACTGGGACTAATTAATCAATTATAAAAACAGGGTCTAAATTTTTTTTTTAAATAATGTGGAACGTAGTTACATAAAACGTATATACATCTTAGTATAAAAGTACAAGTCCTGTACCACATACATTTATTCAACTGAGGTTTAACATCTAATGTCAAGTGTCAAACCCTATCTATAATCCAAGTCCGGAGCATCCACTCTAATCACAATCTCTCTCATCTCCTGGACCCTGAACATGTCCCACCTGTTGTCAAGTACACATACAAACAAGACAACAGCCGGATAACTCCGATGAGAATAAATCCCAGTATAAATCAACGAAACATGCAATCATATAAACAAATATAAAGCATGTAACAGGTAACAGCAATATGTATCAAAATCTGAAACATAACTAATATCAAACTGTCGACAATACTTGTAGCTACACAATTTAGACTAGACTCAATCCTAGTCTAGAGATCCCGGTTTCCAGAAGTTGGCCTTCCATATCGATTAACAGTAATAGAAGAAATACCAATTCTATCCACATCGATAGGGTATCGATCACCAGAAATAGAAAAAGGTCTGATTCTATCCACACCGATATGGTATCGATCACCAGTAATAGAAGGAACTCTCATTCTATCCACACCGATATAATATCGATCACCAGTAACAGAAGAAGCTCCAATTCTATCCACACCGATACGATATCGATCAACAGTAATAGAAGAAATCCAAATTCTATCCACATCGATAGCCAATCCTCCGGTGACAGACTTTGGCTCTATCGCCAATAGACTATCTTGTAACATCGTGCAATGTGCCCGTGGCGATCCCGCCACTATCAGGCACTTCTGTCACAAGATTACTCGACTAATACCTGTTGTCTATATATCAAGAGAACAAGTAATCTGATACCTGCTATCTATATATCAAGAGAACAAGTATATCAATCAAATACATACAAATATCAATGCAATAAAATAAAGTATGTGATTTAGGGAAATTCAAGTCCAAACTGACTCAAGTCGATCTCCCAATACCACATTGACTTATACCTTCCGTTTGTAGTTTCGGTCTGAAGCAATATCAGTTCTGAACTCAAGAATGTCTCTATAAATCTGAAATGACATATTGATAATCATAATATCAATGTTCCATTCTCACTTCAACACTGATTCTGATTAATCTGAATTAATTCAAATCAGCGGCATAACGGCACAATCTCAGTATTCCCGTCTATAACATATCATCAGATATTAATTACAAATCATAACCCATATTCGATACAATTTGTAATCAGTCTATAATCCAAATCTATTCAATTCCCAATCAATATAAACAGAAAATCATAACAATTCCAGAATCGATCCGTTTTCTGATCTGACTTTGATTCTACGATGTCTAACATGTCAAGAACATCATATATGAATTATATCAAATTCCTACAACATCATCTTTTAAAAACATGTCAAAACGTGGTAAAACTTTCGTCCAGTTGTAGCCTGCGTTGATATGAACACAGTACCGAAGTCGGATTCAAAATCAGACGGACGGATTTTGCACAATCGAGTTTCTAGGCTTCGACAAGAATTTGAGAACTTTTATAAGGAAATCTCGATTTTTGCTTCTGGAGAATGAAAGAAATTTGTAACGTATATATATATCATTGCATGGTGTGACAAGTGTCCACTCAAGTGCTAATTGCACTTTAGTCCCTCAACTTTTCACTATTTGCAAATCGGCCCCCGCTCAATCTTTTAATTCAATTTCAATCCTAATTAAAAACAAAAACCGTGGAATCTAATTCATCATTCCAAAATTCGTAAATTAAATAATCTCGGATTAAAGCGATATAATCTCGGGCCTTACATATATTATAAAACATTTAATTAATATACAATTTTTATGTTTATAGTAAATCAAGGTTCCCACTTTAAATGATTGGTAAAACCAAACAAACATTTAAATGGTTCCAAGTAATTTAATATTATAATATATTCATATATAATAAATCAAGGCATCCACTTTAAATTGTTGGTAATACCAAATTAACATTTAAATGGTTCCAAGAATTTAGTGTAACATATATCAACAATAAATCAAAACTTCCACTTATAAGTAGGGTATAAAAATGCTTAAGGAAATAAATATAAAATAAACAATAAATAATATTGATTAAATAATATAAAACATAGATTCTTACATTTTAGTAACCTTATTATCATGCCATGAGTTTCACCTTTTCATCTCAACTTTAGGAAGTTAGCTATTCATTATTCAAAGTGTAAAACTTTGAATATGAAATTAACATGCTAATTATATTTAAATGAAGAAATAAAGGAAAAATATAGAGAGAAATATTATGAACTCAAAGGTTTGTTCATAGAATGAGGGATATCTCAATTCATTACAATGCACCCCTATTTATAGCCAAATTTGGGGAGACAACTACAAATAAAATATTATTTTTTACACATAAGTCTTCATTGGTGTTCCAAGAAATTATATTTTAATGCACATCACTTTTGAATATCTTGCCATCCGAATTTTCTTTTCCACATAAAATAAAACTTGTAGATATCTGAGTTGTTGACTTGTGGTATTTTTTTCACACCATTTGACCAAGTAATTTGAGACATATGGTCAAAATACTAGAGCATGGTAAAACTGTCACTCCTTTGATAACTTTAATTGTTGCTTAATTTGATCCCACTTGTGAGAAGATTTTTATCTCATGCTTGCCACCAATATTGTAGATCTTAAAATCAACTTTCTACAGGTCCAAGAATCATCTTAATCCCATTTGCAACGCCAAGTTTATTCTTGTTTTATCGAACCTGTGAAAAATAGTAAAAACATATAATTACACAACAACTTATATTTTATACAATTTATTATAAAACATATAATATTTAAACATTTAATAAAACAAAAACTATATATTTATATTATAAAACATTTAATTAATGTACAATTTTTATGTTTATCAACATTATTTACACATATTTTATATCACCATATAAAACATATACATGTATATTAAATTAAAAAACTATTATTTAATTTATAAACTAACTCCTCGGTTAATTTAATTCTAGACTCTTCTAGAATATTTATGAGAATTTGTGCATGTTAGTAGTCATCAGTGCTAGCACAATCATTTAATTAGTAAATTCCAAATTCACTAAAAAAATTGATTCCGAACTCATTATAACATCGATCGACGATCCGAGAGTGGCGATGTACCAAGTATACAAATCTTGTTTATATAATGAAAATCAAAAATTTCAAAATTTTCATTTTCCAAATTTAGAACTTACCATATTTATCATCTGCCAGTTTTAGTGAACTCCTTCACAAAACAGGCAGTTCCACTCTCATTCCTTATTTAGAAATCATGCCAACTTCCATTTCTTCCATCATATTGAATAAGCTCATAAACTCCTTATAAACTTAATGTTTGATCTCCATCAAACTATAGTCGTCAAATTCCAACTCCTTGAAATTTGACTATCTCAACGGGAACACATAATCTGATACTTGTGTGACCCTCAATGATTCAGGGATACAGCTAGCCGTGGGTTCACAACTCCATGTGATTCAGAATAACATTTATTCTTATTTGGGTTAAAAACGTCTAGTAGCATCGCCCCATGATCCCCTAGGTATCATTGATAGTGCCTACAAGAACATTTAGTAATGGTTAGCGTACAGTACGGTCACTTCGTCACATATATCTCGGTCAAATCTGCAATTATTATTATATCGAGAGTTGCATATGAATTCGATAACGATGCAATTTATCAATGAGTATTAATAGTGTTATCGTATGGTGCAACTAGGAAAACACATTTCTCTAAAGCACATTTATTGCTCTGGCCAGAGACTCCTTACCTATTAACTCATCAGATCACATATCATATCTTCACCCGTAGGCGAATGGTGAATCCCCGATGGAGTCGATAAACGGATCAAAGTGCATGCTATTACGTACAGCCCCTACATTGTCCCGGGTCAAAGGACCAATGGTGTACAACCATAACTGCGGACTATTCCACTCGATAAGTGAGAACCAATTGGACAGTCCGAGGGGGGATTGTTCAGTGCATCATCATATGATCACACATCTGTGTGAATGGACATCTTCATGCCTTACCAATGAACATGGTTTTTACTCCACAGATGCTAGTCTCGAGCTCGAGTGACCTTTATCCTTGTTTTAGGCAGCTGATTCGACTAGGAACCTGTTTAGAATATATGGTTGACTTCCTAATGAGTTCCATGATCTTACGTTGCGACCCAGACCTAATGGTACCTATTGTATATTCAAGGACTTTATCTATGAAGCTTGCATGGATATACAGATAAATAATAATGTCATAATCGGATGAAATCTTAAAATAATATTAAAATAAATATTTTTTTACATTAGAGTCAATAAATCCCGAGCCACAAGTTGGCTTGTCGGGCACCTACTCTATCATTAAATATAGCAATTTCAAATTACAATATGATCTTTCATTACTTTTTACCATTATCATTAGGAGTGTGCAAAATTTCGGTTAAACCGAATTAAAAGATCGAACCGATTTTTTTAGAAAAATCAGTTCAGTTAATTCGGAAGTTCGGTTTTGAAATTTTAAAAAATCGGTTAATTCAGTTCGGTTTCAGTTTTAATTTGAAAAATTCGGTTAAACCGAATTAACCGAATTAGTATATATATTAATTTAAATTGTATATGGGCATTAAAAATACATTAGAATGAAACTCAACTTTTCATGCATTAGAAGAAAGCTCATTCATCCAATGATTTTATTTTCAATATTTTTATTTGTTATTGATATTTTGTGCTCAATGTTTCTAGTTATTTATAAGCTCTTCATTGTTTTCTTTTTTTTATGTGTTAAAAATTAGCATATTTTAAAAAATATCGATTATTTCGGTCGGTAACCGAAATAACCGATTTGAAAATCGGTTCGGTTAATTCGGTTTCTACGAATATTTTGATCAGTTCGGTTATTCGAAAATTAAATCGGTTAAATCGGTTATAGGTCTATTCGGTTCGGTCGGTAACCGAATAGGCCGATTGCACAGCACTAATTATCATGTTACTCCGATTAAATATGAATCAAATTAATTATAAAAAATTGTATAAGAATGCAATACGTGCACCGATGCACTAAAATATATATGTGTATGTGTGTGCGCGGGGAAACCTGCCACCTTATTTACCTGCACACATGAGGGTGGCAGAAATGTGCAAGAAAAAAAAAAGTTCCTGATTCAAGTTCCTTATTTTGGCAATGGAATGTATATCTTATATTCCACAAGCACATTACCATGATTAAGCCATCTTTCTGTTTCCAACCGTTCAAATTTCTAATCCACCGCTTTGTCTTAGTGAAACGAAAATGTTTCAGAAGTAACATTACTAAACATCTGATCCTTAGAGGTTATGTCACAGACATGCTAACCAACTTAATATGAAGTGCCAAATATCTTCCGAAATAACACTAGCCACAAGAATTATATTATATTACAAAAAAAAAAAGCAACATTGGTGACAGAAACATGATTTGAAGGATGGCGGTCCTCTACCCAAAAAAAAATCAAATACTATGCACACTCTTTCTAAAAAATTTATGTGAATAATTTCAGTTAACTAGATTAGGACAACAACATAACTTAAATTCACCCTGATACTCACGAGAAATTTAAGGTCCGCTCCCAGAAAGTGTCACTAGTACAGACGTAGGTTTTGAAATTACCCCGACCTGAAATCACAGATAAGATCGTTAGGAGGGGGCCTGGAGGGTATCTTGGCGTAGCCCCTCCGACGCTCAAGTCAGAGACTGAGGATATAAGGGGGGAGCAGCTAAGGGTGCTGCTGAAAACGATATATTGAATCAATCGACTGAACACTCAAACCTGGTATTTATAGGAGAATACTTGGGCCTTTGATGGGCTTGTCTTCCATTTGGGCTTGGGATGGGCTAGGGGTATTGGGCCCATACCTGGGGGTATCACCAGTCTCCCCCTCCCGAGTCGAACTGAATCGCAAGTTCGAAGTTCGATTAGTTGTGCTTTCCTCGGGTCACCAAGTACGAGTTGTGAATTTTCTTCTAGCCATTTGTCAGTCTCCAAAGATTTGGAAACAAACATTGTTCGTAATCTTGCTTTCATTCTCACTTAACCCATACAGAATTTTTTCTTCAATTTCATTCAGTAGCTCTTCATCTCCTGGCAACCGCACGCTCCCCTCCACTCGACAACCCTTACTCGCGCCTCTCGCCCATCACGCGCCCACTGCGCCCTCGCCTGCCGCGCATCACGCTTCCCTCACCTCTCGCAGCAACCCCGCACCCAGCTCGCCAAGAACTCTCCCTATGCCCAGCACGCCCTTGCATCCATGCGCACGCTCGCCCAGCCCATCATCATCTCGCCCCCTCGCCCCTCGCCCACCACGCCAGCCTCGCCCTTCACCCATCACGCTCCCCTCACCTCTCCGCGCACACCCTTCTTCTCCGTTCAGTCTCCTCGTCCTTCGCCCCCTCCTTGCTCTCCACACTCCACATCGCCCACTCCACTCTCGCCCATACCATGACCGTCTCGCCCCTCGCCTTTCACCCATCACGCTCCCCTATGCCTCGGCTGCTCCACTCTCGCCCAGCCCAAGCGCACCACTCTCGCCATGCCGAAACTGTCACACCAGCACGCATCACCCTCGCCCCTCGCCCTAGCTCTCTCTTCCTCCATCCCCCACCCTCGCCCAGCCTATTGCTCGCCCTGCCACCACCACGCTCGCCCAGCTTCCACCACCGCCCAAGCCGCCAGCCTCTCTCTCACCCTCGTTCTCTCGAAAGCCCTTGTGCTCGTGCACACCTCCTCTCGCTTGCGCCCTTCACCCTCGCCACCAGCACTTTCATGCTCGCCCTTGCACGCGCAGCCTAGCCCTCGCCTTCCCTTCACCTAGCTTTGCCTCTGTCTCCTCACCCAAGACACCCCTCGCCAGCTCACCCCCATCTTCAAGGTCCTCTACTAAGCTTTTGAAGGGAAATAGTTTCCACTTCCCCGCGCCCTTGACTCCTCTGCTAAAATAGTCTTTAGAAGGAAAATAAAACTCTTACCTCATCATTTCATAACTCCTCTGCTAAGCCGGGCCTTTGCATGAAAATAAAAATTCTCCACCCTCATACTCTAACTCCTCTGCTAGGCGACGCCTTAACAAGAAAATAAAAATTCTCCACCTTCACTCTCTAAATCCTCTGTTAGGTAACGCCATAGCAGGAAAATAAAATTCAACATCTCCACCCTCTAACCCCTCTGCTAGGTGACCCCCACCCTCTAACTCCTCTGCTAGGTGATACCTTAGCAGGAAAATAGAATTCAACACCTCCACCCTCTAACTCCTCTGCTAGGTGGTACCTTAGCAGGAAAATAGAAACTCAACACCCCCATCTCTAACTCTTCTAGCCACCCCCACCCTCTAACTCCTCTGCTAGGTGATACTTTAGCAGGAAAATAAAATTCAACACCTCCACCCTCTAACTCCTCTACTAGGTGATACCTTAGCAGGAAAATAAAAACTCAACACCTCACATCTCTAACTCCTCTGCTAGGCAATGCCATAGCAGGAAAATAAAAATTCGTCACCTTCACCCTCTAACTCCTCTGCTAGGCAATATCTTAGCAGGAAAATGAAAATTCAACACCTCCCATCTGTAACTTCTTTGCTAGGCGATGCCTTAGCAGGAAAATAAAAATTCTCCATCTTCACCCTCTAACTCCTCTGCTAGGTGATACTTTAGCAGGAAAATGAAAATTCAATACCCCCACCCTCTAACTCCTCTACTGGGTGATCCTTAGCAGGAAAATAAAAATTCAACACCCCTCATCTCTAACTCCTCTGCTAGGCGATTCCTTAGCAGGAAAATAAAAATTCTCTATCTTCACCCTCTATCTCCTCTGCTAGATGACGCTATAGCAGGAAAATAAAATTCAACACCTCTACCAACCTTAGCAGGAAAATAAAATTCAACACCTCCACCCTCTAACTCCTCTGCTAGGTGATACCTTAGCAGGAAAATAAAAATTCTCCACCTTCACCCTCTAACTCCTCTGCTAGGCGACGCCTTAGCAGGAAAATAAAAATTCTCCACCATCACCCTCTAACTCCTCTGTTAGGCGACGCCATAGCAAGAATATAAAATTTTACTCCTCCCAAACTCTGCTCCTCTGCTAGGCGATGACTTAGCAGGAAAATAAAATTTCTCTCCTACTCAACTCTACTCCTCTGCTAGGCGATGCCTTAAAAATTTAATTCTCATCCTCCACTCTGCTCCTCTGCTAGGCGACGCCTTAGCAGTAAAATTTAATTTCTCCCAAACACTGCTCCTCTGCTAGGCGATGCCTTAGCAGGAAAGTTTAACTTCTCCCAAACACTGCTCCTCTGCTAGGCGATGCCTTAGCAGGAAAATTTATTTTCCATCCTCCACTCTGCTCCTCTGCTAGGAGACGTCTTAGCAGGAAAAATTTAATATCTCTCAAACTCTGCTCCTCTGCTAGGTGATGTCTTAGAAGGAAAATTTAATTCTACTCCTCCACTCTTCTCCTCTGCTAGGCGACGCCTTAGCAGGAAAGTAAAATTTTTCTCCTCCCAAACTCTGCTCCTCTGCTAGGCAACGCCTTAGCAAGAAAATTTAATTTTCTTCCTCTCTGATCCTCTGCTAGGCGATGCCTTAGCAGGAAAAATTTAAATTTTCTCCTCCCCCACTCTTCTTCCCTACTAGGCGCAACCTAAATAGGTAAAATTTAATTATATCATCCTCATAATACAATAACATCCACGAACTTAATATAAGAACCCGGCTCTATTAAATTTCAACTGATAACGTAAGACAAATTCAGGAACGAAATACATCACAAATAAAGTAAAGATTAATATTCTCTAAGGTGGTAAGCATTCCCTGGACTCTTTAGAGCCTTACCCAGCGCATTCTCCAACTTTCCTCTCAGCTCCTCTTGTACCTCCACAGGACAAAGTTACTCACTTGGAAGCTTCTCCGAATGACTCTACAACTGTAAGACTGAGCTCAAGCTTCCATGTGAATGCTCGCGACCTCTCTTTTCTTCTTCCTTCACGATTATTTCATAACAACGACGTGCGAATTTTTGGTCCCCGCACAAGACTCCAACTCATTTTCTCACAGGAAACTTAAGCTTATGATGATAACTGGAAGCTACGGCTCTAAAATCCTTCAGGGCTGGCCATCCTAGAATTCCATTATATGTTGACAAGTTATCCACCACGGTGAATGCTATCATTTTTGTTACCCGCCGAGGATAAGTCCCCAAGGATATGGAAAGAACAATCTGACCCAAAGACAGGATGACGTGTTCTGCAAACCCATACAGCGGGATGGAGATCGGCTCAAACTCAAATCCTTCCACCTTCATTTGATCCAACGTGCTTTTGAACAAGACGTTCACGGAGCTTCCATTATCAATAAATATCCTCGCCACATCATAATTGGAAATGGTGGCCGTTACCGCCAAGGCATTGTGACTGTGGAGTCACAATGCCTCGGAGGTCTTCCGGCCCAAAGCTGATGACGGGGTCTTGTGGTAAATCTGCACCCCTAGATATCTCAAATTTCTCCAACCTTCTTCCATGTACCTTCCGAGCTCGCCCAGAGTCCCCATCAGTAGCACCCCCCGATATCATATGAATCATTCCTCTCGTAGGGTGGTTATCCTCATTCATTCCCCTCCTCGATTCGACGGGTTCCTGAGGAACATCTTGGCCTCGACCTTCCCCTCTCTGATCTCCGACCATCTGATTTATCCATGGAGGGCCTTGACCACGCCTAGGGGACGGGCGAGACCTCGGTTGACTCCCGGATGCGGATCCTTTTCGTCTGTCCCGCGAAGGCAATCTAGCACTGCTCTTAGCCCTTCGCGACTTCTCCCACCTCTCCTCGGGCTCCCTCACCTCCATCACCTCGTCACGACTCCTTGACCACGCCTAGGTTGTTCCTGTCTCGTCTCAGAATGCGGTTGTTCCTGTCTTGTCTCAACATGAGATTGTTCAGGTCCTCTCTGTGGACGCGATGATGCTGAGGTAGCTCTTTTACTCCCTCTCTTGCCAACCATCTCAACTCAAAGTTTCCCACTGACGGCGCCAAGTGATACTCACGGGAAATTTAGGGTCCGCTCCCAACAAGTGTCATTAGTACAGACGCAGGTTTTGAAATTACCCTGAGCCTGAAATCACATATAAGATCGTTAGGAGGGGACAAGGAGGGTGTCTTGGCGTAGCCCCTCCGACGCTCAAGTCAGAGACTGAGGATATATGGGGGAAGCAGCTAAGGGGCTGCTGAAAATGATAAATTGAATCAATCAACTGAACACTCAAACCTGGTATTTATATGAGAATACTTGGGTCCTTGATGAGCTTGTCTTCCATTTGGGCTTGGGATGGGCCAGGGTTAGTGGGCCCATCCCTGGGGTATCACACCCCAAAATTGCTTGCTGGTATGGAAGCAATGGGCAAGTGCTCACGACAGCGAACAGAATAGAGATTCGTCGTCGACTCATCCAATGATATTGAACAAACAAACTGATTCGACCTACAATATTAACACTTCTCCAAATGCGAACACCAGTTAAGCTGAAATTCAACAACAAAAGGAAGGATTACCAAATGGTTTCACTTTGCGATTTTTTGACCGCGAGGAGGGACCAGGAAACGACTTTACCAGAAGGAAGGTGTTTGATTTGGACGGGACCCCCAACAATGCCGATACGCTGCACCGAATTGCAGAGCTTCTCCTTCCACTGAATCTCCGTCGGTCTTGGATACTGTTGAATCGAACCCGAACCCGCAAACCATTAATACTCGTAAAATCCCAGAATTGCTATGAAAGAGCATTTTAATCGATTTTTTGGCTAATTTGTTGAAGTGAAGGGAAAAGGAGGTAATTTGGACGGGGTTTTGAGGTCGCGGAAGGTTTTTCGTCAATGCCATTGTATTATTTCTGTAACGCCATTGGAGGTGAAATGATGGCCAAAATGGGTTTAGGGTTTACCCATGTTAGGGATGGTAACTTTCCCCACGAGTTTGAGTCCTGCAGAAAAAACACGAAACGGGGATGGGATCCCCGAATTTTTCGGGATCGGGTTCGGGTTCGGGGAGTTAAAAAATCCCCGATGTAATTCGGGACGGGTATGGGATTACTATTCTCATCTCCGAAATCTCTGAACCCGCTCCGAAAATAATATCAATAATAAAATAATAGTATTATGTATATTAATAATATAATATTATTATTATTTTTAAAAATACTAATAATATTATTATTATTAATATTGATATTAATATTAATATTATCTCTAATAATAATAGATAATAATAAGTTTTGATTTGAGAAAATCTCCGAATTCGTTATCGCCTTGCCTTATTAATATTTTTGAAACGGGAATGGGAGCGGGGATGAGAAATTGATCCCCGAAGTTTCGGATTTGGGGATTCCTCGAACCCGAAAAAACAGGGATTGGGGTGGGGATGGGGATGGGAATGGCAAACCCGCCCCCACCCCGGCCCATTGCCATCCCTAACCCTTGTCGATATGATTTTAATTACGAGGAAAGACAACCCGGCTCAATGGTACCAGCCTGAAACCAGACCGGGGTTAACGGTTTTTCTAACTCGATCAATAGTTTCAAGGTTTTTGGAACTATTAAACATGTCGACTTAAATTTAATTAAAGATTATAACAAGTCTTCCACATTCAAATTTTGTTATTTTTTCATTATCAAGTTAAAAACTCTCGATCTTAGCACTCAAAATTTGTAAAGCTCAATAAAGTTTAAATTCTTTCTAAAATGAATTTAAAATTAAAAACCAATGGTTAAGTAGAATGGTTCATGTGATTGGAATTCAAGTTCCAACGACCATCTCCATCGCTCACATCAACAAAATAATTTCAAACAGTAGACAATAATTAGGCCTTTTAGACATTTCTGTTGAAAAATTATATTTAAAATATGTATATAGAATATTTTAATGTTAAATATTTGAACGTTGAAAATAAGAATTGTAAATATTGAAAACTAGTGTGTGATGATGTAGGTAATGATGTATTTTATTTTTGGATTATTGGTAAAGAAATTCTATAAATAGCCTCACCATTTTTGAAGAAATTCACAATTGAGTAGAGAGAAAATTATTATAAAGTGTGTAGTTTGGTAAATTTTGAGAGTTTGAGATTTTTACTTTTTACCATAAATTTTTATTTTTTCACAACACGTTATCAACACGAAACTCTAAAAGTCCTCCATACTTTTCCAAGCTCGAAACAGAAGAAAAATGTAACAAAAGTAATAATATTTATTTTACTGTTATTTATTTATTGTGTATATATTTAATATATAATATAATGTTATTATTAGAGAAAACAAAAATAAATTTTTTTCAAAAAATTGTTATAAATCCTGGGAGGATGTTAAGATGACATCTCACACTCCCGGTAAGGGATACGACAAGTATAAAAGCCTATAAGGTTTTTAAACAAAATAACTTATGACACCTCATTATAATAATATGATATGATATACATAATTATTTAAACATGACTAATATTATATACACCATATTATTGCCATAAAATTATACAAATACATACTTTTATTTTTTGTACATCAACGGTCATAAACGATAACAAAACGACTAGTTTTTGCCCTATAAATATGATCTCACAAACAAATTCAATCACTCCAACTTTCTCTTCTTCTCTAAAAATTATTCTTCATCAAATTTTTCGAAAAAAAAGAAATGACTTTCTCAAGGTTATTTTTAATTATTTTGGTTATCATACTCACGAGTCTTGTATTTATTGGAGAATATCCTCCTCGTGTGTTTTCTTTATTTTTACGAATGCTTGTATTTGTTGTTTATCCATTACTTTGTATTGCAATATTAATTCACTAATAAAATGCATCGTAATTTTTTTTAGTACCATCATGTCAAATTTGACAAAGCTCGAATTTTTTGCGCTCGACATTACGGGACAAAATTATTTGCCATGGACTCTCGATGTAGAAATGCATCTTGAGTCATTGGGTCTAAGTGAGGCCATTAAAGAAAATGGTATATTGTGGGGACCCGGACGCTAATCAAGTTCTTAATCATCTTTGGGACTAATTAATCAATTTATAAAACAGGGTCTAAAAATTTTTCTTTTTAAATTGCGGAACGTAGTGAAATAAAACATATATATATATCTCAGTATATAAAATACAAATCCTGTATTACAAAGCATTTATTAAACTAGAGTTTAACATCTAATATCAAGTGTTCAAACCCTATCTCAGATCAAAGTCCGAAGTCTCCACTCTAACTCGATCTCTCCTCATCTCCTCGACCCTGAACCTGTCCCACCTGTTGTCAAGTACACATACAGACAAGACAACAGCCGGATAAACCGAGGAGAATATGTAATGCCCGGTTACTCGTACAAATGATTATAACGTGTTTATGTCGTTTATTTTGTAGTTAATTACCTCATTAGGTTTCACGTGATGAATGAAGTATCAATATTGAGATTGAACATGACTCTTATATTGTTCATGGTGTATTGAGAATGAATATATGTCAAAGTAGTGATAGTAAGATGGGTACATAGAAATAGTGTAATGGAAGTTGTGGGAAATTAGATGTAAATATGGTAGTTCGTACGGGTTTTAGCATAATGATTTGAATATTGATCCAAATTGAGTGAGGCTATAACCATTAGAAAGCTAAGATATAATGCTACAACTTTCAAGTTTTGAGTTTTGTCCAAATCATTGTGGAAGACAAGCCAAAAGCGCCCCGAAGTGTGTCGTGTATACCGTCATTCCTTCACTGACACATGTTAGGAGAATGGGCATAACTTTTTACTCAGACCTCCAAATGACCTGAAATTTGGAGAGCTTAAAGCCAAGACATAGGGCTACAACTTTGTAGTTTACAACTTTTCCAGATTATGAAGGGAAGAGCCGTTTCTGGAGCGATTTCTGATGAATCAGTGTGCAGAGCCGAAACTGGCTCGCCCTAGCGGTCAAAAATGTCCGCCCTAGCGAGCCTGTGCAGGAATAAAATGTATAGGGCCGAAACTTGCTCGCCCTAGCGGTCAAAAGTGTCCGCCCTAGCGAACCTGTGCAGAAATAAAATGTGTAGGACCGAGATTTACTCGCCCTAGCGGTAAAAAGCGTCCGCCCTAGCGAACCTGCTGTATAAAAAGATAAGTATCGGGTTTTCTAAGCACTTTCCACCATCCTCAACCTCTCTAACAGCATAAACTCGAAACAAAACTTAGAGAATTTCTTCCAAGTGCTTTCTTCTTCATTCCTTTCATAGAATTGAAGTTAGAACTTTGTTCTTCATCCCAAGAGCTTCCTAAAGGTGTAAGTTTTCATCTCTTTTGATTATTATAAAGGTAGAGGAGCAAACTTCACCTAGTATAGATATAGTGATTGAATTATTGTTATGTTTGATAGCATAGGAGCGAGAAACACCGTCTCAAACCAGTGTTCTTAAGCTTGGACTGTAAGTTGGCATGTTCTTGAAGTAATACATGAGTAATATTATGGATTTCAAATGCTTTGCATTGTTTATTGATATATGTACATTGTTAGTATGTTTATTGATGAAACATAGCACCATATGCCATTGTTATGTATTAAATATGTAAGGAACTCATGAATATTGATGTTGGGTGCTATGTCATGACCAAGAACAAGAACATTGAAAGGAAAAATGATTGATTTTACATGATATAGAGCTTGTTGACATCATGGGTGGTTTTAAGTCCACCAAAGCTATTGGCCAATATATGTTCATGGGGCGTGGGGTTGCCAAAGGTTGCTCCCTGACGTCCAACACAGTAGTAGCTATATAATAAAGCAAGCACGGTAGTACAGGTCAACTAATGAGGCTCAAGTACAAACATGAACATGAATATATGCTATGATATGACATGGTTTAAAGTTTCATTGTTGTCACGACTTGATATATATGTTCCTTCGATGCATATTGATACATATAAGTGCCAACTTATTGAGTTTTATAAACTCACGTAGCTCATGTATTACAGGATCAGGTAGTGAAGATGCATAGGATGCCGGTTCACCAAGGGATGGTTGTGACGTGTCTCACCTCGACAAGAACCGGGCTTCTTATTGTATAGCTTCCGCATATGTATTATAAGTTTTACAATGTCAGGGTTTGAAACACGTTTTACAATGTTTATGTCTATGGGTAGAATGAAGCAGAATACGTTGGTGTAGATGAAATATGTTTATATATATATATATGAATGTTGTTGTTTATATAGTATTGCTTGAGTTTTTAGTTTAAACAAAATGTAGGGACATCATGCCAAAATTTTTATAAACCCTCAAATGGATGTTCCCTTGTTTGAGTTTCTTTATACTATAGTTATATCATTCAAACCCTATTTTGATTATAGTGATTATGCTAAGTATAGAGTAAGGGTGTGACAGAATAACTCCCAGTATAAATCAATGAAACATGCAATCATATAAACAAATATAAAACATGTAATCAGGTATCAACAATATGTAACAAATCTGAAACATAATCAATAGCACACTGTCAATAATACTCATAGCTACAAAAATTCAGACTAGACTCAATCCTAGTCTAGGGATCCCGATTCCAAAAGTTGGCATGCGTATATCGACTAGCAGTAATAGAAAAGACTCCAGTTCTATCCACGCCGATATGGTATCGATCAACAGTAATAGAAAAGACTCCAGTTCTATTCACATCGATACTGTATCGATTACCAGTAATAGAGGAAGCTATTATTCTATCCACATCAATATAGTACCGATTAACAGTAATAGAAGCAACTCTAATTCTATCCACATCGATATGACATCGATTAACAGTAATAGAAGAGCTACTAATCTATCCACATCGATACAATACTGATTAACAGTAATAGAAAAAGCCACCATCCTATCCACATCGATAGCCAAACATCCAGTGACAGTCTTTGGCACAACCGACAATACACCATCCTATGACATCGTGCAATGTGCCCGTGGTGATCCCACCACTAACGGCACTTCTGTCATAAGATTACTCTTCTAATACCTGTAATCTATAACTCAAGAACACAAGTATATCAATCAATCAATGCAAATATCAATGCAATAAAGTAAAGTATGTGATTTAGGGAAACCCAAGTCTAAACCGACTCAAGTCCATCTCCCAATACCACATTGACTTATACCTTTGTCTTCATGGTCTGACGAAGACGAAGACTCCATTTCACGTCTGTCCATGTCAATCTGAATTCACAATATCGAATAGACTATGTCAATATACAGCTCAGTTCAAAGCCTGTTCTGATTAATATCGAATCATATCGACAATATCACGATATAATCACAATCAATACTGAGTCTGATCAATATCAATTCATTGATGTTTCGACGGTATGACAATACAATTTCAGTAACCCCGTCAATCTTAACATCACCGATATAATACCAGAACTCATAATTAATGTCGATCCCAGTCATAATCTCAATAACCATACATATCTGATATGAGTTTTCAGTCAAATCGATTCCAAAAATAATAACAATTACGTAATCAATCCGTTTCTTACTCTGACTTCGATTCTATGATGTCTAACATGACAAGAACATCATATATGAATTCTCTTCAATTCTAACAACATCATAATTTCAAAGCATATCAAAACGTAGCAAAACTTACGTCAAGTTGTAGCTTACGTTGATAGGAACTCGGTACTGTACTCAGATTCAAAATCTTACGGACGGATTGAAATAAAAAGGCGTAAGGATTTTTCTTAGAAACTTTCTGAAGCTTCTCCTCGATTTCCTCTCAATATTCTGAAGAATTTTGCATGCTTATTTATATATATATATATATATATATATATATATATATATATATATACATACCCGTACATGCAAACACACAAGTGTCGCAATTTCGTTTTGCATGACTCGCGCTCGAGCGGTCAATCTTTACCGCTCGGGCGCGAAGCCTTCTGTCCGGAACCCAAATTCTTATCCCCTGGCGCTCGGGCGGTAAATCTTTACCGCTCGGGCGCCATAGTTTCTGTCCGAATTTTCTGAATTTCACATGTAGTCTCCTTTTCGTGTCCCGATTAATCCTCTCATAATCATATCACATTATATATCAATAATTATAGATTACTAGGATTAAATTTCCGGGCATTACATATATCTTCATCACAAGAAAAAGCAAAAGCTAAAATATTTTGCGTCGACATCTCGATGAAGGTTTAAAATGTGAATATCTAATCGAAAAAGATCTCATGGCTCTGTGGAAAGGATTAAAGAAAGATTCGAACATATAAGGGAAGTTATACTTCCGACCGCCCGTGATGAATGGAATATGTTAAGATTCCCAGATTTCAAGAAAGTTAATGATTACAATTCGGCGATGTATCGAATAATCTCGCAATTAAAATTTTTTGGACATGAGGTTATGGAATCAGAAATGCTTGAAAAAACATTTTCCACGTTTCACGCATCAAATATAGCTTTACAGCAACAATATAGAGTGTGTGGATTTGCGAGATATTCTGAACTTATCGCCTGTCTTCTTGTGGCGGAAAAGAACAACAAGCTATTAATGAGAAATCATCAGTCCCGACGCACTGGATCAACAGCATTTCCAGAAGTAAATGATGTGAGTAAAAATGAATTTAAACCTGGAAACCAAAATCAAATCCAGAGACAAGGTTTTGGTCGAGGTCGAGGTCGTGGTCGTGGTCGTGGACGTGGACGTGGACGTGGACGTGGAAGTAGTCGTGGTCGAGGTCGTGGTCGCGGCCGTGGTTTTGAAAACAATCGAGATAGTTATTATTATAACTCATCTCAAAAGGGCATCACGAACCACCCACCGAGAAGGCATCATGAGAATATGAGTGTAAATGAAAATCACTCAAAAAGATTTGAAAGTTCTTGTTTTAGACGCGGCACTCCAGGACATTGTTCTCGTATTTGTCAAGCCTCTGAGCACCTTTGCAAACTCTATAAAGAATCTATAAAGGGGAAAGAAAAAGAGACCAAGTTCACTGAACGCAGTGACCGTTTGAGTGATTCAACTCATTTTGACGCTGCTGATTTTCTAAATGATTTCTCTGGAAATGATCAATATGTTGATGGGATAAAAATGAAAAATATTGATGCTGCAGATTTTCTCAATGATTTCTCTGAAAATGAACAATATAGTGGTAGAATATAAATGTACAATAATTTATTTTTCATGTATTCATATAATAATATTTTGTTGTACAATTATGATATGTGTTATGTTTACATATGTATGGTCAGTAATGTTTTTTCATTGCATATTTTTGAAGTTCAAATATTGAAAATACCATTAACAAAGCTAAACAAGGAACTAATCCCATGGAAGTTTGTATACCTGATAGTGATACCACGCACACTATTCTTCGAGATAAAAGATATTTCTTGGAACTAAAACCAACAAAAACAATGGTGAATACAATATCATGTCATGTAGACTTGATTTAAGAATGTGGTAAAGCACAATTTTTGTTACCTAATGGTACAAAATTTTTGATCAATGATGCTTTGTATTCACCACAATCGAAAAGAAATTTGTTGAGTTTTAATGATATATATTCCCATGGGTATGATACTCAAACAATGAATGAAGGGAATGAGAAATATATGTGTCTTACCACATACAAATCAGGAAAGAAATATGTAGTTGAAAAACTACCAGTGCTACCTACTGGATTGCATTATACATATATAAGTCCAATTGAATCAAACATGGTAGTTGATAATTCTTCAATAATGATCAATTGGCATGATCGATTAGTACATCCTGGTTCAAAAATGATGCGAAGAATTATAGAAAATACACATGGTCATCCGTTGAAAGACCAGAAGATCTTTCAGAATAATAAGTTTCAATGTAAAACATGTTCTCTTGGAAAACTTATTATAAGACCATCACCAGCCAAAATCCAAACTGAATCACAAATGTTTCTTGAACGTATTCAGGGTGATATTTGTGGACCAATCCATCCACCATATGGACCATTCAGATACTTTATGGTATTGATTGATGCCTCCAGCAGATGGTCACATGTATTTTTATTGTCAACTCGAAATGTTGCATTTGCAAGATTACTTACTCAAATAATAAAATTGAGGAATCAATTTCCCGATTATACAATCAAGAAAATTAGACTTGATAATGCTGGTAAATTTACTTCCCAGACTTTCAATGATTATTGTATGTCTATGGGAATCATTGTTGAACATCCTGTTGCTCGTGTACATACACAGAATGGATTGGCTGAATCATTCATTAAACGTCTGCAAATGATTGTTAGACCAATGATTATGAAAACAAAGCTCCCTATTTCTATATGGGGACATGCAATTTTACATGCTGCTTCATTAATTCGCATCAGACCAAGTGCATATCATAAATAATCTCCATTGCAGCTTGAATTTGGTAAAGAACCAGACATTTCTCATATGAGAATTTTTGGATGTATGGTGTATGTGCCTATTGCACCACTGCAACAAAAGAAAATGGGACCTCAAAGAAAGTTTGGAATTTATATCGGTTATGATAGTCCATCAATCATTCGATATCTTGAACCTCAGACAGGCGACG
This sequence comes from Primulina eburnea, assembly GCF_022965805.1. Classification (NCBI taxonomy): domain Eukaryota; kingdom Viridiplantae; phylum Streptophyta; class Magnoliopsida; order Lamiales; family Gesneriaceae; genus Primulina; species Primulina eburnea. Next base: position 112,526 of record NW_027331580.1, read on the forward strand.
TGTTCACAGCACGTTTTTCTGATTGTCATTTTAATGAGGAAATCTTCCCAATGTTAGGGGGAGAACAGAAACATACCGAAAATTAATTTACATGGTATGTATCATCATTGTTACTTCTGGATCCAAGAACAAAACAATGTGAAAAAGATGGACATCAAATTGTACACTTGCAAAGAATAGCAAATAAAATACAAGATGCATTTGCAGACACAAAAGGGGTAATAAATCATATATATATATATATATATATATATATATATATATATATATATATATATATGCTGCAAATGCCCCTGCTCGAATTGAAATTCCGAAGAAACAAATTGAAGATACTCATGATGTCATTAAACGCCTGAAGCGTGAAGGCCAGTCGGTTCCAAGGATAAAAATCCTCGAAAAAAAAAATTCATAGATAAACACAATGATCACAAAAGATAAAATGATGTTCCTGAATAAACAAATGATAATCACAAAATAGAGAATGATATTCCTGAAGAAACACATTATGATGAAACTGTTCTGTCAGAAACACAAACTGATGATATAGAAGAAATTGATGATATATTTTCTTATAATGTGGCAATCGACATCATAAATGATAATGAAGATCATGAACCAAAATATTTTGGTGAATGTAAAAATCGGCAGGATTGGATAAAATGGAAAGAAGCCCTCGAGGTTGAATTGGATTCGTTAAATAAACGTAATGTTTTTGGACATATAGTCCTTACACCTGAAGGTGTTCACAAAAGATAAAATGATGTTCCTGAAGAAACACATGATAATCACAAAATAGAGAATGATGTTCCTGAAGAAACACATTATGATGAAAATGTTCTGTCAGAAACACAACTGATGATATAGAAGAAATTGATGATATATTTTCTTATAATGTGGCAATCGACATCATAAATGATAATGAAGATCATGAACCAAAATATTTTGGTGAATGTAAAAATCGGCAGGATTGGATAAAATGGAAAGAAGCCCTCGAGGTTGAATTGGATTCGTTAAATAAACGTAATATTTTTGGACATATAGTCCTTACACCTGAAGGTGTAAAACCTGTTGGATACAAATGGGTTTTTATTCGAAAGCGAAATGAGAAAAATGAAATATTAAGATATAAAGCTCGACTTGTTGCACAAGGTTTTTCTCAAAGGCCTGGAACTGATTATGAAGAAACATATTCTCCCGTGATGGATGCAATTACGTTTCGGTATTTGATTAGCTTGACGGTATCTGAAAATTTAGAAATGCGTCTTATGGATGTTGTTACAGCTTACTTATATGGATCACTTGATAGTAACATATATATGAAAATCCCTTAAAGATTTAAGATGCCTGAAGCACAAAGTTCAAAACCCAGAGAATGTTATTCTGTGAAATTACAAAGGTCATTATATGGGTTAAAGAAATCTAATCGAATGTGGTATAATCGACTAAATGATCACTTGATGAAAAAGGGATATGTAAATAATTCAATATGCCCTTGTGTTTTCATTAAGAAAACAACATCCGGTGCGTAATTATTGCTATATATGTTGATGATTTAAACATCATTGGAACGAATAAGGAAATTCAAAAAGTTGTGTCATACTTGAAGGAAGAATTTGAAATGAAGGATCTTGTAAAAACCAAATATTGTCTGGGTTTACAAATTGAACAAAAAGAATGTGGAATTTTTGTTCACCAGACAAATTATACAGAAAAGATCTTTAAACGTTTTAATATGGATAAATCAAATTCTTTAAGTACTCCAATGGTTGTTAGATCATTAAACATAGAAAATGGTCCATTCCGTCCATGTGAAGATGATGAAGATATTCTTGGTCCAGAAGTACCATATTTAAGTGCTATCGGTGCCCTTATATATCTTACAAATTGTACAAGGCCTGATATATCTTTTGCCGTAAATTTGTTGGCAAGATTTAGCACATATCCAACAAAGAGACACTGGAACGGAATTAAACATATATTCCGTTATCTACGAGGAACGACAGACTTGGGACTTTTGTATTCAAAAGATGTTAATCCAAGTATAATTGGTTATGCCGATACTGGATACTTATATTATCCACACAAGGCACATTCCCAAACTGGATATGTATTTACTCGTGGAGGCACTGCAATTTCTTGGCATTCACAGAAACAAACACTCGTAACAACTTCATCAAATCATGCCGAGATTATTGCACTACATGAAGCAAGTCGTGAATGTGTGTGGTTAAAATCAATGACCCAACATATCCAAATCTAATGTGGATTATCATTCGACGAGAAGCCTGTGATACTATATGAAGATAATGTTGCATGTGTTGCTCAAATGAAAGAAGGATACATAATGTAGAACCCGTAAATCAGACTACGTATAAGCCATGCATAATTAATATTATTTAAATTAAAATAATTTTATGCATGAGAATTTAAATTCTTTTCTTTAAATTTAATTATTTTATGCAGTAGTTTAGTTGTTATCTTTTCAGTTAAATAAGTGAGGCCAGACTGGAGTTGGAGTATTGAGATAAAATTTAATATTAAGAAAATATTCCTAGAATTTATTTAAGTTGAAGAATAAGTTATTTTAATGTAAAAGAATCTTTAAGGAATTATTTAATTAACTTGACATAAGTAGTAAATAAATTCTTTTTGTCCAATAATTCAATTAAAAAGTCTAAATTAAAATATGTGACCAAATGAGATAAGTTAATCTAGGCTTATTTTAATTAAGGAATTTCAACTTAACATGTTAGTAATTTAATTTAAAAAATTAGTCATGCATGCAAGACAATTACCATCCTAAACTAATTTATTAATTCACTAAAATACCTAATGGGTAGATAAAACTTTAAAGATTTAAAATTCAATAATTAAGCAATATTTTACCCCATTTTAAAAGCAAGAAAATCGGCCACCCTCATGAAAGATTTGAAATAGATGACGACTCACCAACTTTGATTCCCTTTCTTACCCCTTTTCTTGGTAGATAATCCCTCACCATTTAATCTTCAATAATTAGTAAGTAAGCAATTTCCTACCTTGTTTTTGAATGATAAAAATCGACCATCCATTTAAATCAAATCAAATCACTCTTCATTCTTTATCTATCAAACCACTAGGATAGCAAGATTCACCTTTCCCCTCAAATCTCCCTTTTTATTTAGTAAACTTCCCTTCATTCCCTAGCCATTTCCCTCCCCATAATTCTCGAAATTTCAGAGTAAACTTGAGAGAAAAATCGTGTGAGGCTTGAGAGAAAATAAGAGAGAAAAGCAAGAAGCAAAACAACTCCGTCTCCTCCGCGCCGTGTCGTCGTAATCGATTTTTTTTTTCATTTCAAACAAATCTAAGGCATGTATATGTTTTTCCTTTCTCTTCAATCAAGTCATATACTGATTTTTAAACATCACATGTACATGATTTAAAGGTAAAAACCGAAATTTTGACAACAACACTTCACAAAATTCTGCACAGATTTTCTGCTTCCCTTCATGCTTCACGCTGGTATTTGTTTTGATGGTTTCAAGGTTGGATCGATTTCCAGGGGCTCGAGGCTGCTTATGGTCATGTACTAGGGTATGTTAGGGTCAATTTTGATTAAGGGTTCAAGCCCAAAAACCGTGAGTCATATGCTCCAAATCATTAAGCAAGAAAGAAGTGCCATAGTCGAGACTCAATTGCTGTCAATGGCTTGCTTGGGTTAGTGCTCGAGCCATGGCTGGCAAAGGGCCGGTAGCCATGGCTAGGACCCTTCCCTAGCAAGCATAGGACGTGGTCAAGTCGGCCTTAAGTGGCTTGAGCCACGTCCCAAGCCGGTTGGACAGCAAAAACGCAAGTCCCTTCAGTTTCAATTTTTCTGCATTTCGTTTGTGTGTGTGAAGCTTCGGCTTCTTGGATGGTGTGGATCTTGGTTGGATTTTTAGCCCTTAGCCATGGTTCATACAATACCTCATGATGTCTAGATCATGCCATGGTCGATTACATGACCACTGGAATGATACATGACACCAAACAATTGAAACACCCCACGCGTGCCATATGCGTTCTCGGGTGGAGCTTGTGAGTTGTTTCGGGTGTTGCTTGGATTGTTGTTGGCCTAGGGCCCTTAGCCATGGTTCAAGCCATACCTTAGGATATTGGTAAGAGGCTCTGGTCGGTGGTTCAAGCCCCAATGGCTGATAGTCTCGAAAACGAAGCAAAGAAATGCAACAGCTGCTGCTGTATTTTTTTTACAACAGCTGTAAGTCCGGTTCAGAGGTCACGTACGAGTTCTTGGTTGGCTTTTAGCCTATGGCCTTGGACTGGACAGTAACTTATTGAGTTATGAAGGTCAGGTTTTTGGCCGTTCGTGATTTGGTTAAGTTTAGAAGTCGTACGAGAAATTATGGTGCAATGTGCCAAAGTGACTCTCGAAAGAGCGTTTCATGATTTTGGCCTCCATGCACCATTTTCGTGTATTACAGCCCTTGATATATATTTTTCATCATTTTAGGTGTATTTTAATCATGACTAAATGATGGTTCGATGTTGGTTCGGGTTGGTACGGAGTCATGGTTAAATATTAAGTTTGTTGGGCGTAATAGTCTCGTTTTTAGTTCGATTTTGAAGTGTTGGTCAAGTTAAGTTATTTGCATTGTCAAGTCAAGTTATTTGCATGTTTTTCATGTTAGAATTAGGTCGCAGCGAGCCTGGGAACGATCCAACCTAATTGGTAAAATAACTCAGGAATTTAATTATATTATGTGCATAAAATATAAAAGTTTATTTTTGATATATATGCAGTATGTCTTGTGGCCACTTCACACTCATGGGATTGCAGCTTATGAGATTATTACTTCATCCGGTGGCTACTGACTGGTTCATGTTCATGTATGGGTACGGGTATCCAGTCCAAGGGTTGTGATGATCTCTACCGCCCAGTATAATGTGGTTTAGTCTGATCAGACGATTCAGTTCATGTTATGGGCCACTTGCGTTGAACATATTCTCAACAGAAAATTTATGATATGCTATTTTATGACAGGGCTCTATCGAGCAAACATTTCACTTACGATTTTTCAGTTATGCACGTATTTATAATTATTCATGACTTGATTTTCACGTTACGCTTTACGATATGAAATCTTTACATGGCATGAAATTTTATGATATATTTACTTGTTATCTATGATATATGCATGCTGAGTTTTTATACTCACTAGACTTGATTGTTTTAGGTACTGATGATGTCGGGGCCGAGGGCGAGGACCAATGAGCCATCTTAGGTCGGCAGTAGTAGGAACCCGAGGATCTCATTTTCAGCACTTACTATTTTTATTCCAAACTCAGTTTTATTTTGTTGAATTATTTTAAGTTGTTATTTTGAAAACATTATTTACTTCCGCTGCTACTTTAAACATTGAATCTTTTTATCAGTATATTTTATGAATGAGACTTTTTATTTATTTAAAGAGAAAATTTTAAATTATTCTTCCGCAAATTTTCAAATAGGAATTTCGGGCCTCTACACATAAAAAGCGACATAACTAAATATATTCCTCTTAAGTTCTTTGCATTCACCAAGGAGCTTGAGAAGAATAAATGTATTGATGTTCGTCACATTCAATCAAGTGAAAACTCATCAGATCTCTTCACAAAGACACTTCCTACAACAATATTCAGAAAGCACATATATAATATTGGGATAAGCAATCTACGAAATTTTGAAGAATTGTTCATGTCAACATGAGGAGGAGTTTACGTGACTGCACTCTTTTTCCCTTACTATAGTTTTCATCCCAATGAGTTTTTCCTAGTAAGGTTTTTAACGAGGCAGTATAAAAACACGTAATGAATACAATCATTATAATCATCATCACAAGGGGAGTGTTGAAAAATAATATTTAAAATGTGTGTATTGAATATTTGAATGTTGAAAATAAGAGTTGTAAATATTAAAAATTAGTGTGTGATGATGTACGTAATGATGTATTTTATTTTTGGATTATTTGTAAAGATATTCTATAAATAGCCTCACCATTGTGAAAAAATTTAATTGAGTAGAAAGAAAAATATTATAAAATGTGTAGTTTGATAAATTTTGAGAGTTTGAGATTTTTATTTTTTATCTTAAATTTTTACTTTTTCATAACAATTTCCACAATAATTCAGCAAATCAATAATAATTATATGAAGAACAAATAGCCAAATTCGTCAGCTTGCTTTGTAAATCAAACCACAGAACCCAAGTCCACATTTGATAGTTTTTGGACAGCAAAATCTAACTTTCCGCACAAAAAAGTTTTGCTATCCACTGAAAAATAACACTTAAAATATATGCATTCCTTTATAGGGTCCCCAACTCCACTACAAAAGGGCTTTCATCACTCACCACCACTGAGAAAAAAGCACGACATACGAAGTTAAGTTTGACATTTCCTTCTCTATTCGAGTCTAGAGTGGACATGCGGCGTACTTTTCCATTATTTTCTATATACTGTTGAATATAAGATCGCCTTTACAAAAAGCAAGAAAAAACGTCTGACTTAGATTTCAACTAAAAGATAGTGCAAAATGAGGTGTTGCATGATCTCAGCGGCAGAGGCTAAGGTGCACAGAACAGGGGAAAATAAAGCTCGAAAAGTTTGGGATGGAGGGCGAAATCTTTAAGAGGAAGTGAACTGTTCCCTGCTAGAGCTTAACCGGCTTTCACAGCTTAATTTAACCTTTGGATGCGCATAGATTTGGTTTTGGAGTATTATGAAGGGGGGTTTGATTGGGGCTTGATGAATGTGGCCGTGTCAGGAGGTTGTGTGTTGTAGATAGCCGAAGCAAGCGAGATGGGCATGATGCAGAGTGCCTTGGATTGAAGGAACTGCATTGCAGCACCGATGTTTTCTTCCATGAGCTCAGCAACTTGTCGTTCTGTACCATCATTTGACCACTTCTCCCATGCTGGCTGAGCTCGTCCATTGTTAATGACTTCTTCCTGCAAAGTACACAGAAAGACGAATAAAATCACGTTGAAGGCAGAGGATGAAGTTGATCGTTTTCTTCTGGTATACCTCTACTGATGTTATTGGAATGTCAGTCACAAGTGGTGCCACCGCACCAGCTCCTCCCAGTCTACTCATGCTCAACACCTGGAAAATGAAAGATTGAAATTAGGAGAGCGGCTAGAATATCAAGTGATGCTAAAATTATTAACAAGCGGATTTTAAGTAGATACAGACCGTGTTCTGCAAAAGAAAACCCACCCAAACAATACATGCGATATTCAACAAGATGAAAGCAAATAAACCTGAAATGGATGTTTGAACCTAACAGAATGAAAGGCAAGGATTATATATCTACCTTCACTTGGAGCCTCAAAAACTTCACATAATCCACAATTTCATCAAGCATAGCTGCTCTATCAGTCTGCACAAAAATCTTTGATTTGAACAAGCAGCAAGAATTTGGGAGAATGAACAGCAAACCATAAGAAAACCAATTTCCATATTTACGAATATTCAACGGAATGAAAAAAACTCCAACGGAAGTAAAAAAATCTTCCCTAGAATAAATAGGACAGAGCAAATCCTAAAGAAGTATCAAAGATTGATGACGATTTTATGGGGGATGGGACCGTGGGAGCAAAGATTAATACCTACTGACACTCAAATATCTGAAATTTCGTGCTGCTTTCAAAGAATGTAACCGGGAATGAGTCGCATGAGATCTCATGACAGGGAACTTCAAACACATTTATATACCTTGCCTCCTCATCAAATAAAGAGTTCTTTCACGTACTAAAGTTCATGATTGGGCAAAACACAAATGCAAGTTCAAGATTTGATTTCATAAGCAGAGATCTAACGTACAATTGACCACCATCATTTGTAAGAGAAAACCAACCTTGTTGACACTAGGAACCAACTCTTGCAACGCTCTTATCTTTTCAGCTATTCTTTCTCGGCGCAACTGTAAAGTATAAAAAAAAGCATCAAACATCTCGGTATTATATGGATAAAAGTGACTCATTCGCATCATCATCATAACATTATGCCATTTAGTGACAAGTGCCGATTTCATTCAACATGATCATCTCGAAAGCATCTTTATTTTTTTTCTCTCTAAAAGCATAATTAATTTTGAATAATAACGATTGTCAAAAGACTTGTATACAAGGACGACATATAACAAATCATCGTTTACAAAATTATTTATCCCCCATCAGAAAACAGCATCCAGTCATCCTTAAAATATTTTCAAGATCATATTCAAGAATTGAAGACTCTCAACGCCAACTATTAGGCACTAGTATGATAGGAAAAAAAATCTCGTAAGATGTTTTCTACGAAACGAGAAATGATACCCTTTCAGCTATGCTGTGTGGATCTGTAGCTTGACCTCGTCTAGCCCGAACTCGTGGGCGAGCTGCCGGTGGCTGCGGCCCTTGTGGACCTGTATTGAGCATTTGCTGTCCATGATAACCCTGTAAATAAAAATCAAAATTGTACCAAATAATCAAAACCCATAATCAAGCAAGAGTGAATCAGGATCAATACTAGTGTCCCGTCCAAATTAACTCAATCAGAAACGAATATAATCTGAAAAACGACCCCAAATTTCATATAAAACTAAACGACACTTGCCGATTTAACAGAAGAAGAAGCGCCGGAATTTAAAACGTCGTCTCGGAACCTTTTCCCACTCCCCGATGGATCGTCCATTTTCATAAACCCTCCCTTCCCATGCTCCAAGCTCAACCCTAACGGAAACCCACCGCCGCCAGCATGACCAAGCCCTCCGTAAGGTCCTCCAATTCCAACTCCCAACCCCAATCCACCCAGGTGAGCAGAAACATCTCCAGAGCCCAGCTGTAACATCATCGTAGCTGAGGAAGCAGCCCCAATGTTGCCAGCATCGTTTCCCGCCAAATTGGATTCGGCTCCGGTAGCGTAGCTTGGAAATCCCAGGATTTGCTCAAGAAAGTCATCGGATGGCGTTTCTCCTGAATGGTTGGCCATGGCGAGTACTTGTACAAGATTTCTGAATGATCTGGGAAGCAAAAATACACAATTGCAGGCCCACTATTAAGGATTTTGGAGGAGCGAGCACCATTAAATGCGCGTATGGCTGTGCATATACATATACGTATCTTAGACGGAAACCTCAGTTTCTTACTTTCCACGCAGTTATGGAGAGCCAAGAAGAAAGAAGATCAAGGACGATGAATGAATCTTTCCCGTTCCAGCTTTTATACTCTTATTATTAAATTTTTTTTCTCTCAAATATAAAATTTAAATTTCTTTTTTAATTCGTACAAAATACATAATCCAACATCTAAATTTAGTTATTTAATATTATTATTATTTTACTTTTTGTACTGATATACTTTTATTCATTTAATAAAATTTTAAATTTCAAAATGTTTTTTTATCATATATAAAACTCAAATATAAAATTTAAATTTCTTTTTTAATTAGTCCGAAATACATAATGCAACATCTAAATTTAGTTATTTAGTATTATTATTATTTTTACTTTTTGTACTGATATATTTTTATTCAATTTAATATAATTTTAATTTTCAACATGTTTTTTATCATATAAAAACTAATTAAATAAAGATAAATGATAATTTATTTAGTAAAACTTTTTTTTTCTCAAAATTTATCTTAATCTGTGTGTAAACAAAAGAGTAGAAATTTATTTGTGTAACTGATTTGTCTAATAATATTTTTAATCTTTTTGAAAAACCAAATAAACGTATATATGTGGAACGTAGGAAATAAGAATTATCTGTATTTATTAAGAGTGTGTCTCATGTGAGATCGTTTCACGGATCCTAATTTGTGAGACGGATCAACCATACTCATATTCACAATACAAAGTAATACTCTTAGCATAAAAAATAATACTTTTTCATGGATAACCCAAATAAGAGATTCGTATCACAAATACGACCCGTGAGACCGTCTCACACAAATTTTTGCTATTTATTAATACAAGAAATAGTCAAAAAAGGATGGACTTGTTTCACGAAACCAAGATATTTTTCACCAAGAATTTTGAAGTTGTTTAATAAATAGTTTAACCTATATGGAATATGAATTTGGAATGTTCGTAGCATACTTCTTGTTTGCGCAATGATACCATCATAAATAATAGTTTTAAGATAATGGAAAATTATGCTAAAAAATTAGGGTTAATAAATGTTAAATTATTCGATATATTTTTTTCACGTAGCTTTTTGTAATTTTTATTATTTTATACTTTATATCTTTTATTGTGAGCTTTATTAATAAAAAAAAAAGGAAAGGAAAGGAATGGATTAGATCAAGAGTAGGTCTTATGTGAGACCGTATCACGGATCCAAATTTGTGAGACGGGTCAACCCTACTTACATTTACAATAAAAAATAATACTCTTAGGCATAGTTTGGTACACATGATAGGATAAACATGTTATATATAATATAAGGATAAGTTAAGGATAAATAAGAGGTATGATATTATATTTAATGTTTGGTATGATTTTAATAAGAGTGATTAAATTTATATATTAGATTGTAATGACAAAATTAATCTTATCATAATAAATTTTATAATTTCAAAGTTGTTGCATGAGTTCATATTTTTTTTATATGTTCATGCGTCGATAGTGCTTGCAAGATTTATTTATTTTTACCTAATTTTATATATTATATAATATGATAATTGAGCTCTTGATTTTGTGAGTCAAGTTTTTTAAGGTTAATCGAGTGATACTAATAATTTTATAGAGATTTATAAAAATTATTTATATAATTATCTTGAATTCATTTATATAATTATCATATTATATAATATATAAAAATAAATAAAATATTTATTTGATTTTAATTTACCTACTAGCATAGATTTATAAAACTCATTTATAATTTGAGGGTAATTAAGTCATTTGCATTGTATTTATCATTAGACTAAAATTATCACACCTAATAGAAGGGATAATTTATCCTTCTGAAAAATTATTTATCAAGGGCTCGTGATATTATCATGAGCTTTTTAAAAATGTATCAAACATGGGATAAGGAGGATTATTTATCAATCCCTCCCTTATCCCATGTACCAAACTATGCCTAAGCATAAAAAGTAATAAATTTTCATGAATGACCCAGATAAGGTATATGTATCACAAATACGACCCGTGAGATCGTCTCACACAAGTTTTTATCTTAGATCAATTACAATAAATAGTCAAAAAATGAAGTTATGCTTATTAAAGTGTAAATAGGTAACTATATTTATTAAAGTGTAAATAGGTAACTATATTTACAGGAATTAAAATCTAATACTTGATAAGCAAATTAGAATGGAGAACATACCGCGTAATCCATGATAGAGATTTTATGTAGACGAAATCTTACACAACCGAATTTATTTAGTTCTTTATTGGATCATTCACATTTTCTTACTTTTAACCATTTGTAGAATATCATTAATCTTATCTTGATTAAGAAATAAAATGAATGATTTGTTTGTTTATTAATAGATTTGGTTTGGAGACTACAAATCTTCAACATGTCCATTAAATATGTATTTTCAAAACACCCATAAATGACATTCTTTCATTTACCAATTCAATTAGAATATCATAAATCCTAGTTAAATAGTGTAATGTCTCTACAAATGATTAAATTACATATTATATAGTATACTATATAATATAATTGTTATTCACAATGTAAGCTCATTCTAGAAAATAAAAGTTATAACAATCTATCAATTATATTATATATAATCCTGAATGTGTATCAACCATAAATATCTAATTTAAAGATAGTAACAATCTGGTTCATCTAGTATATTAGCATGGAATCAAAGCCATTTTTGTCACATTTATCCTTAACTAGATCCATCAATAGTCACCTTACAAATATTAAATTACACACATCAAGTACGGATGTATGACATGAAAATTGCATATAACGTGATCTTCAACATGCTTATTTCTATCTACTTGATATCAAATAAAAGCATAAATTATCATTCTTTATTACTTCATAACCCAGATATTGCAAGGATCTAAATTTCATTTCAAACCTAAATCATTAAAAATTTCTAAAATTTAAACCATTTGATTCTCACTTACTGCTAAACTAGTCCCCAAATTTCTTAAAAATTGCAAAATCAATTCATCATTTCCTCGAAAATTATCCAAATTTGTCCTTAATTTCGAAAATCCTACAACTACCCACAAGTTATTGGCGTTCCTAAATATTCCATTTTATGGATGTCTTGTAACATAAAGTTCAATAATGTTATCATTATTAAACCCAAAATCAATTCTCATACAAATCTTATATTTCCATAAATATTTAAAATCTCAAATTAAACGTTTTTATAATTCTAACGATCATCATAACTTTCGATTAGCTATTCCTTATATAAATCTCTCGAAAATTAACTCAACTAGTAACCGCGAACTATCAGTATTTTCTTAAAAAATCTACAAGTCCCAAAAACATTCATTGAAACGACCTCGATTTTTTTTTTTAAAATCATAAACTCGAAAATACTAATTAAATAACTTATCATTTCTAACAATCATAATAAATTAACAACTAATATCTCAAGTGCATAAAATAAAATCCCTAAATCATCAACTAACCAAACATCCTAAATTGACCTTTAAAAAGATCAACTAAAATAAAATTAAAGCATACAAATATATCTAATAAAATTATTAACATAAATCTTTTAATTTTTATATCTAACAATCTAGTGCGGAAACATAAAGATCCTTCGGGAGTGTAATGCTGAACTCGATCCACTCAATCGTCAGCGTCTCCTATAAAATCAGCAAATCATGCATCATAAAAACGTAGTGATTCTATTGACAACACATTCTAAACATGAATAGCAAATAATATATTTACAATCACATGCATTTAAAAATTATACTTTTAATTAAAATAGCTTTTGAACAATAATAAACCATTTAAAATCATTTAAGCATAAATATATCATTTAAAAATAACTTTAAGCATAGATCATATATTGTAACGATCATGGGCCATTAGGCTGAACCAACAAAGGCCTCGGCCCATACTCACGCACCACTACTGGTCATGGGTCGTTAGGATGGTCCAGCATGGGCCTCGGCCCATGCCCATGCACCGCCACTCATAGAATATCCCACTCCCTGGAAAGTGGTTTCTTTCGCCTTCCCCAACACTTGAACCCAAGACCTCCAGGATAAGTACCTCGATTCCTACTTGGCCCGTATATGGGCTTCTTCTGGGGTCTTGGCCCTCGCGTCATCCCCACAAAATTCTAAGTTCACCGTCTCCTCATGAACGGATCCCTCACTTATCATATATCATATGTCACAGTCAATTCACATCCTTCAAATTTTTTTTTCCTTTTCTTTTTAAAAAATCATAAAATAACACAAATTTCCAAAAATAGTATTTTTAAGCAGTATAATTTGCACAGCTTTAAAATAAATCATAAAATAACATATTATCATCAAAATAATCATAATAAACCATAAAATATCATTTAGCATGCATTATGATCCTTCGGAACGCTGCCAAGTGTTTACGTATTTTCCAAGTGTAAAATTACCATTTTACCCCTAGTCGTATAATTTCTTGATTTTATCTTTTTCTTACTTTTAATGACATGAGTTTATTCCAAATAATTAATTAGGCTTAAATATAATTTTTCATAATTTTATTCCGCTTAAATCTAGGCGTTTCAATTAATTCTTTAATTAACGTTTCGTGAGGTGATTAAATCTAGAATAAATTCAAAACTCATTATGTTCTTCCCAAATTTTAAGCATAAAATTTTTATTACATATTCTACCCTTGTGAGCCATGAACCATACCCGTGGACCCATGCTTCTAATTTTAGTCTTTATAATCTCGAAATTGACCCATATTCGAACACACTGAGCCATCTCCCAATTTACTCGACTCATGGTCGAGCCATCTCGAGCCAAATCCGAGCCAACCCATCTACTGACCAAGCATAGCCCAAAGAACCTAGCCCTAGATTGCTCAAACTTGCCCGGTACCTGACCCCAAACCTGCGCACATGGTGATACTCACGCCCAAGTCTCCTACCCCACTAGGACTTCCAACCGAGCCACCACTAAGAATGTAAATGAGCCGAGCCGAGCCGAACAGTATCAGGCTCAGGTTTGGCTCGTTTAACTATTTGCTCGGCTCGGGCTCGGCTCGGGCTCGTTACGAGCCTTTGGTTTGAAGCTCGGGCTCGGCTCGTTTGGAAGTTATGAAGCTCGGGCTCGGCTCGAGCTCGGCTCGTTAATGGCTCGTTTATCTTGTTTAATGAGCTTGGCTCGGGTTCGGCTCGTTAAACAAGCTCGTTTCTGCTCAGAAGACCTCGCGCATATGCGCGCTCTGTCGCGCGCATATACGCGAGGAGGCCAGTAGCTACGATGCGAGAACAGAGGCACTCGCGCATATGCGCTGAAGTGTGAGCGCATATGCGCGAAAAAACCGTCGCTATTAGCGACAGATTGTTTGAAAAACCGTCGCTGATTAAATCAGCGACGGTTTGTTAGCGACAAACTGTCGCTAAATGTTCAGTATAGTTTAGTTCATTTGTTAATCTGTGCGGTTCATCTTATTACTCCAGCATGAACTTATTTTTCTTATTTTTTTACTTCGTCAACATTGATATGTTGAAGTAAAATATAATAAAAAAATATAGTTAAGCCCGTGTTTTTAAACATCCGAAGTAAAATATATTATTTTACTTCGCTCGTATTATTACTGAAGTTATTGGTAATGTATTACTTCGTAATTTATTATTGCCGAAGTAAAGCCTACCGAAGTAAAATCCGATTTTTCTACTAGTGTTATAACATGGTAATTTCTGTAAGATATACTTTAGAATTTTGAATAAATGAATATTATATATATATAAATATAATGAATTACGTGGGCCTATATAATTTTGGACCATATCATATTATAATATGATACTATATAATGTATCACGTACGTGACCTTGTATTTTTGGACCTCACAATGCTAAGGTTTCTTCTATGCGGCGACATTAGATATCTAGTCGGTTGCCTTTGATGTCTGATATTCAGTTTATTATATTAAAATATTTTATTTTTTTTATATATTTACTTTAAAGTATAATTAATTTCAAACCATAATATTATTAAATAATAAGATTATATACGTATAATCATATGTAGAATTAATTAGGAGTGAGAGTGCATACGCTAGATTCATTGCCGTAGCAGCAATAACAGATTGAAACTTTTGAACTTTTGTTTCTACATACGCTAGAATTAATTTCTACAGAGTGAGAGTGCATACACTAGAATTAATTTATATCATTGCATTAACAGATATTTATATCATTGCATTAACAATCCAACAAATATGAGTTTCTTAAGTAGACTAAATTCATTTCCGTAGCAGCAATATTCAAACACACCTGAGAGGTTGAAACTTTTGAACATTTGTCTCTAATTGTTTTGCCCACTGTATTTGGAGATGAAACCAAACCAGAATCAGAGCTAGGGTTCGCGACCTATACGATCTCCAAACTCTCGATTCACGCCTCAATCAAAGTCGACCCAGATGGTACAAGGATTTTCAGCCCTCGGCGTCGGCGGAAGAACGGAGAATCGTCGGAAATCGTACGCGGTTTAGAGGTGGACGGGAAAGGGGTCTCGCTACCTATACACGCTCAAATCTACCGATTTCTGCTTCGATAATGGTCGACCGGACCTGGGCTACGACCGGAGACCCTGGCGAAGGCGGGCGGAGGTCGGGAGGCGCGGATTCGGGGGGAATATGTGAGGTTACGGGAATAGCCGAATAGGGTTTGGGATTTGGAATAAATGAGAATGAGGTTACGGGAATATGTCATTATTGCCATAACATTCACATTTTTAATATAATTTTTAATTTATTATTTATCATACATAATTATTTTAATATTATAACTCATTAATTATCTCAAATTCGAGCTCATGATCTACCTAAACGAGCCGAGATCGAGCCCGAGCTCGTGAACCACTTAAACGAGCCGAGCTCCATGTTGAGCTCACGAACCTATTATCGAACATGTTCACGAGCTAACAAGCCTAACATCATTAATCTCAAGCTCGGCTCTACAAAATTGTCGAGCCCAAAATAAGGCTCGGGCTTGGCTCGATAAGCTTAACGAACGAGCCCGAACGAGCTTTTTAACGAGCCGAGATCCGAAAAGCTCGCGAACAGTTTGGTTCATTTACATCCCTAGCCACCACTGAGCCCACCTGACTCTAACCATTCCTGACCACGTACAGACCCAATCCAGACCAGCCCAAGCCATTTAACCCCCACGCGAGCCACCAGAAGAAAGCAGCAGCCTGCGCGCCTTGCTCTCTCACGGTTCTCTCGTTTTGCTCGAGCCAGCATCGAGCCCAGCCGCTCCAGCCCCTGGCCCAACCCTTGCCCATCACCCTAGGAACTTGATGGACCACCTAGCCCAACCCCAAATTGAGCCACCCTCTGAAACTGTTGGCCATACCAGAAATCACCCTCGAGAAGAGTCCTATGCAGTGAGGACTCTTCCCTAGCCCTGC
The DNA here is from genome assembly GCF_022965805.1 of Primulina eburnea. Classification (NCBI taxonomy): domain Eukaryota; kingdom Viridiplantae; phylum Streptophyta; class Magnoliopsida; order Lamiales; family Gesneriaceae; genus Primulina; species Primulina eburnea. The sequence goes on from NW_027331580.1 coordinate 129,098, forward strand.
TGCCCGAGTCCCAGCCCACTAGGACTCTACCAGGCCCTCTCCCCTGACCCTCCTCGAGCCCTAGCCAGCCCTAGCCGAGCCCCCTTGCACCTATGTAAACTATCAAGCCCTTGAACCTCAACAATCCACAACAAAAACCCCACGGTTCGTTCTATCTTTCCCACGGTTGTTCCAGCTTTTTTTTTCTACATTTTTTATCATGTTTTCTCCATATTTCATTCATATTTTATCATGTGTTGGCAGCGTATTCATTGAATTCAAAAACGTTTTTAAAACAAGCTTGAAATCATCGTATTTTGAAAATAAATGTTTTACTATAAAAGATATCAAACACCTATATTTTTCATACATAAACAATTAAAGCATGCATAATATGATCTGTATGATGTTTAGAAGAGTTTATAAAATGTGCCTTTGCGTTTATAACACTCGAATAGACGATTGTTGGCGAGAGTGCGACGTTTGGACGACCGAACGACAAAGACTCGTAGCCTTTTCTCCTTCCCTTAATTTCGAAAATTTGCGGTGTGTGTGAGAGGTGTTTTTCGGCTGATGGAGGAGTGAATTATAGGTTAGAAGGCCTAAGAGTCTTGATTTATAATTTAATCACATGTTAATAGGTGTTGGTTTTGGGCTTGCAAGCTTAAGGACAATTGGGCATTCTTTAAATAATTAAATTGAGCTCAATAACACTTATTTAATTAAATATAAAATTTTTCCAAAAATAATATTTTTTATTTTTTAAAACTCATTGTTTGCCCAAAACCGGCTTCTCAGGAAAAATCGAGCTCGACTCGTAAAATAATTCAAACTCCAACATTTTTAGGAAAATTAAGTCACTTTTAATCATATTAGGAAGCCTTGGAAATATTTAATGAAAAATAAATATTCTTGTCTTGGTCGTCCCCGGTCTCCTTTCCCCTGCCTATTATCGAATATTTGGGTAAAATCCTTAATTTCATATAATTATGTAATACTATTATTTAATCATGGAATCATTTTTTAATCATTTAATAAATATCAAATAAGCATTTAAAATAAATTAAATAAAACAATTAAGCAACTAAAATAATTTTGTATGCATGTGGTTTATACGTAGGTTGGTTTTTCAGACGTTATAAATCTCCCCCACCCCACTTAATTAGAATTTTGTCCCCGAAATTTTTCTTGACTTAATCATTGCAAAGCTTAGATTCCATTATCCACCTCAAACTTAAATCTTACTATTCAATTCGGTCCTCAAAATCTTAAAATTGCATTTCTAACCCAAAAATTTCTCAATGTCGACTCCCAAATCCAGTTTAGGTAGAACATGCTGCCTATTCTCCTCTAAGTTCTTTGTTATCCCAATCAATTACACTACCCAACATGCATTTAACATTTTACATGAAGCATGCAACTAACATTTATATCATGCAACATATAAGCATTTAAAATAATTTTAGCACATAAAATATAAAGAAGTAAAAACTCACATATTTGAGGCGTGACTTCTTAAGCTTCTCGGAGTGACAGTACACAACCCTTTAAGGAACCTTAGATCTGATACCAACTGAAACGACCTCGATTTTTTTAAATCATAAACTTGAAAATACCAATTAAATAACTTAGCATTTCTAACCATCATAATAAATTAACAACTCATATCTCAAGTGCATAAAAAAAATCTCTAAATCATCAACTAACAAAACATCCTAAATCGACATTTAAAAAGATAAACTATCATAAATTTAAAGCATAAAAACATATCTAATAAAATTATTGACATAAATATTTTAAATTTTATATCTAACAATCTAGTATGGAAGCATAAAGGTCCCTCGGGAGTGTACTGATGCACTCGATCCACTCAATCGTTAGCGCCTCCCATAAAATCATGAAATCCCGTATCATAAAAACCTAATGATTCTAATGACTCATCACATTCTAAACATGAGTATCAAATAATGCATATACAATCACATGCATTTAAAAATCATACTTTTATTTAAAATAGTTTTTGAACAATAATAAACCATTTAAAATCATTTAAAAATCATTTAAGCATAAATAAATCATTTAAAAATAACTTTAAGCATAGATCATTTATCATAAATCATTTAATCGTAAATATTTTAATCTTTTATCATTATGTGTGAAGTTTGATCTTTGAAAGTGACTAGCTTTTATTATTTGGTCGACTGATCAGTCTTCAGCTCCACATGGTCCATGGGGGTGGGCACTAGGCTCCACCGTAAAAATACAACTGTAAGGGTCCTTCTGGAGCCTTTCCCATACTCGGGATCTCTCTGGGGCCTTAGCCTGTATATGGGCTCCTTTGGGGTCTCGGCCCTCGCGTCATCCCCACAAAATTGTAAGTTCACCGTCTACTCATGAACGGATCCTCATATATCATATTTCATATGTCACAGTTAATTCACATCCCTCAAAATATTTTTTATTTTCTTTAAAAAAAAATCATAAAATAACACAACTTTCCAAAAATAACATTTTTAAACAGTATAATTTGCACAACTTTAGAATAAAATCATAAAATAACATATTATCATCAAAATCATCATAATAAACCATAAAATATCATTTAGTGTTGGAAACTAGATTCTGGAGTTTGACAAAACATAAATCAATCAATTAACAAAATATGAATCAACTAATACGCGCAAGCAAATTCGGCAACTGAACTTATCAACTGAAGTCAGTTGATACAATGATACAAAGTAAACTGATCAGTTGGAACTGATCAGTTAAAAACATTCAGCCGAATGTCTTAAATTCTCTCAACTGAAGATGTCTCGGGAAAGAACAAAGAAGACATAACAGAGTACAAGAGCGCCACACAACAACCAAGACTACTTAAAACAACGCATTCCGGACAAAGCAATTAAGACGCCGAACTACAATTATTGAAGAGAACATTGCCCAAGGAATGATGAAGTGGCAATCAACGGATACTAGAATTCAAATGCATATCAAAGTTACCGTTGAAAGAGAAGTATAAATATGACTGAAGAACAGCAGAAGAAAAGTAGAGACGATCACTCAATCTTAAGCTTACTGTTACTCTGTCAAAATCTTAGCTCACTTTCATTTGAATTACACGTAGCAATCAAGGCTACAATCTGTGCTTATTAGCACTCTCTAAAAGTTGTTAGATTCAATTGTCTTAATATCAGTTAGGCACTGAGAATATTGTGTAGAACTAAGAGTTTCAGTTTTGGCAGTTGTAAGTCCAAACTGAAGTGGGTCTGTACAAGTGTTGTACTTGATTAAAGTCTTTTAGTGAATATCCTATCCTTGTGATAGAAGGGGTGACGTAGGAGTAATTAAATTCTCCGAACATCCAGAAACAACTCTTGCATATTTTTTTCAGTTTCGTATTCTATCTTTCAGTCAGTTACTTTCCGCAACTACTCTAGTTTAACTGATTGTTATTGACCAACAAGATTTCGAGATTCAGTTTGTCACTAAACTGAAGTCAAATATTGTTAAAAACAATTTTAAGTGTAAGTGTTTATTCAACCCCCCCCTTCTAAACACTCTTGTTACAACAACCGATCCTATCAAGTGGTATCAGAGCAGTTGAATCTTGTTTTTGAATACTTCTGATCTATAAATCTGCTAGCATGACTTCATTCAATAAAATTCCTATGTTCTCAAGAGAAGATTTCAATGACTGGAAAATCAGAATGCAGGCTCACTTAGCTGCACAAGATGATGATATGTGGTATGTCATAACACACGGACCCATGAAGATTCTAAAAGCAAACACAGCAATTGCCATAACTGAAGGGGCACCACAGAGAATTCAAAAGCCCAGAGAAGAGTGGACAACTGAGGACAAAAGGAAAGCTAATCTTGACAATGTGGCCAAAGATACTCTATACAAAACACTGGACAAAGCAACCTTCAACAAAATAAAGATGTGCAAAACAGCAAAAGAAATTTGGGAGAAGTTGATTCAGTTATATGAAGGAAATGACCAAACAAAAGAAAATAAACTCTCTGTTGCTGTTCAGAAATTTGACAATATCAAAATGAAGGTTGGAGAATCAATGAATGAGTATGATTAAAGGGTGAGCAGTATTGTAAATGAATTAAATGCACTCGGAAAAGTGTATACCAACAAAGAGGTTGCACTAAAAGTGATGAGAGGTCTTCCAAAGGAATGAGATGTCAAAACTATGGCTATGAGAGAATCTAAAGACTTGAACCAGATCGAACTTCATGTACTATTTGCTGATTTAAAAGCTTATGAATTTGAATTGCAGAACAGAGAAGGAGAACCATCTAGTCATACAACTACAACTGCTTTAGCAGCTGTCAGAACTGAACCAACTAGTTCAGTCGAGAAATCTGCTGATCAGTTAAGCAATGATGCTATGTCATTATTCATCAAAAAGTTTGGAAGGTTCATGAGAAAGAACCAAGGAAACTTTCAGAAGCAATACCAGAGAAATAATTCCAAAGAAGAAACAAATGCTTGCTACAATTGTGGCAAAATAGGTCATTACATTGCTGACTGTCCTAAACCTAAAAAGGACAGTCAAGGATCAACTGACAGAAGAAAGAAACCATATGAGCATAAGAGAAGACCCAGAGATGATAAGAAAACCTACAGAAAGAAACACGAAGTTCTATTAGCTGAAGAGAACAAATCCAAATGGGCAGAAACTGATAGTGACGAATCAGAACCAGAAAGCTCATATGGCTCAAGTGATGAAGAGGAAGTCAAATGTCTAATGGCAAATGATACTGAAGCAGAATCTACAAGTCAACAGGTATTTGATTTTAGTTCAACTGATTTTACACGTGAAGAACTCATTTTAACATTGCATGAAATGGTAAATGAGTACCGGAAACTTGCATCATCATTTGAGGAAATAAAGTCAAAGCAAAATGATCCCATGGACAACAAAACCAAAACTGATGAATCAGTTGATAGGTTGAGTCTAAAAAGAGAAATTGCTGAGCTAAAAGAAGAGAGAAAGAAAGATCAGTCACTGATTCAGAAACTGATCCTTGAAAATTCAAAACAGACTGAACTCATTCAATCTTGGAATAAGTCGTCTACTGCATTGAATGAGATGCATAATTTACAAAAATCAGTTTCTGATAAAACTGGTTTAGGGTTCAGTAATCAAGGAAAAACGTTTTCAAATGATACTCAACCAAAGCTGACAATGAACAAAGGGAAGTACATTCAATTTGTCAGATCAACAGTAGAACAAGAGAAATTTGAGCCCAGCAAACTGAATGAAAAACCTATTGAGAATATGTATAAGGCCAGAAGACATGGAGTTGGTTACAGTCCAAAAATCTCTACTGACTCAGAAAGTCATTCATCAAATAGACTTAAAAAGATACAGACTAAACAATCAGTTGAACCAAGCTAAAATACATACTATATCATCTGTACACTATTCACCAAACACACAAAAACCGAGAAAAACCATTTGGAATACAGCTACTGTAAAGTCAGTTAGACTAATCCAAGTATGGGTTCCAAAGGGACTAATAAGCTTTGGACCCAAATAGATATGGGTACCAAATCATTTTATGTGTGTGTTTGCAGGTAACAGGTACAAATAAAAATTCAATATGGTATTTGGACAGCGGTTGCTCACGACATATGACAGGAGATGCAAGTATGCTATCTCAACTGATCAAATATAGTGGTCCAAACATTAGTTTCGGAGATAATTCCAAAGGTAAAACCGTGGGTAAGGGTAAAATTATCCATGGTAACTTTACTATTAAAGATGTTTTAGTAGTAGAGAATCTGAAGTATAACTTAATTAGTATCAGTCAGTTATGCGACAATGGATTCTCGGTACAATTTGATAAAAACTCATGCTTAGTTAAAACATCAACTGATGAAATCATACTAACTGGAAAACGATGTGGAAACACATATAAAGTCAGTTGGAATGAACGGCCTCATGCACCAGTCTGCTTCATTGCTTCAAAATCATCTCAAAACTAGTTGTGGCATAAAAGGTTAAATCATTTAAACTTTAAATCCATTGCTTATCTGAGTAAACATGAACTTGTAACTGGTTTGCCCAAAATAAATTTTTCAAAAGAAAACTTTGCTCAGCATGTCAGTATGGAAAACAAGTACGATCTTCTTTCAAAAACAAGGGCTGTAAATCTTCATCCCGATGCTTAGAACTATTGCACATGGATCTCTTCGGCCCAATACCAGTCATGAGCTTAGGGGGAATGAAATACACCTTGGTGGTCGTAGATGATTTTTCAAGATTTACTTCGGTTATATTTCTCAAATCCAAAGACCATACGGCTGCACAACTGATTAAACTCTTCAAAAGACTTTTAAATGAAAAATCATTTGGGATTAATCGAATCAGATCTGATCGAGGAACTGAATTCATCAATCAAACACTTTCAAGTTTTCTAGAAAATGGTGGAATCAAGCATGAGCTCTCAGCAGCAAGAACTCCTCAGCAAAACGGTGTAGCTGAGAGAAGAAATCGGACTCTTAAAGAAGCTGCTAGAACAATGCTTGCTGATTCTGGCATTTCTCAAAGATTTTGGGCAGAGGCAGTAAACACTGCATGTTATACTCAGAACAGATCAATGATTAATAAGAATCATATGAAAACACCATATGAGATCTGGCATGGAAGAAAAAGTATAATCATTTATTTCAAAATATTCGACTGTAGATGCTTCATTCATGATAATGGTAATAATTACTTAAAAGCATTTGATGCCAAATCTGCAGAAGGAATATTCCTTGGATATTCATCAGTTAGTATAGCTTATAGAGTCTTTAATAAGAAAATTTTAAATGTTGAAGAATCTGCACATGTTGATTTTGATGAAACTGTACTAACTGATAAGCCAACTGATCAAGTTGAGCTAGCTGATCGATTTACAGATATCAGTTTGGAAGATGATGACAAAGATGAAAGTCATAACAATCAAGACATCTTTCAAACACCAGAACCAGAGATATTGGATCAATTAAATGAGCAGGAAGTCAATGATGACAATCAGTTATTAAAGCAAACTGATAACATTCAAATACCAGCTGACGATGCATCAACTGAAGCTGAAAATTGCATTCAGTTACCAACTCAAGAAGTTGCTGATGCAACAAATGCAGAGTACAGATGGAGAAAATCACATCCACCACATCTGGTAATAGGAAATCCATTTGATCCAGTAAGAACTCGCAATCAAATGTTAAATTTATTTATTCATTCAGCCTTTGTTTCACAACTGGAACCAAAGAAAACTGATGAAGCTCTTGCTGATCCTAACTGGGTAAATGCTATGCAAGAAGAGCTGAATCACTTCACTCACAATAACGTCTGGAACTTAGTTCCAAGACCAACTTCAAAAACCATTATAGGTACAAAATGGGTGTATAGGAATAAACTAAATGAGGACGGTTCAGTTATACGCAACAAAGCAAGACTAGTAGCACAAAGATATAGGCAAGAAGAAGGAATTGACTACGATGAGACGTATGCTCTAGTTGCAAGATTGGAAGCAATCAGAATATTTCTTGCTTATGCATCTCACAAAAACTTCAAAGTTTACAAGATGGATGTGAAGAGTGCATTCCTAAATGGTCAATTACAAGAAGAAGTATATGTCGAACAACCTCCAGGTTTTGTAAACCACAAACTTCCTGATCATGTATACTATTTGAACAAAGCATTATATGGTCTTAAACAAGCTCCCAGGGCTTGGTACCAAACTCTTTCAAAATTCCTAACTGATCATGACTTTACAGTCGGATCACTTGATAAGACCTTATTTAAATTTACTAAAAATAATCATATTCTACTAGTTCAAATTTATGTTGATGATATAATTTTTGGGTCAACTAACCCCAAATTGTGCGAAAAGTTTGCTAAGTTAATGCAGGATAAGTTTGAAATGAGCATGATGGGTGAACTGACATTCTTTCTTGGACTGCAAGTGAACCAAATGGAAACTGGTATATTCATTATTCAAACAAAATATAGAAAGGAGTTGCTAAAGAAATTTGGTATGGAATCATGTTCAGCTGCAACAACTCCCATGAGCTCATCAGTTAAACTAGACAATGACGAAGGGGGAATATCAGTGGAGGCGACATTATATAGAGGGTTAATAGGTTCATTGTTATACCTAACAGCCAGTCATCCTGATATTGTTTTTGCTGTCTGTATGTGTGCCAGATTTCAAGCAAACCATAAGCAATCACATTTCTCAGCTGGTTTCTGAGATATCTTAAGGACACGCAAAATGTTGGGCTATGGTATTCCAAAGACTCCACCTTCAATTTAGTTGGATACTCAGATGCAGATTATGCAGGATGTAAGCTTGATCGCAAAAGTACAAGTGGATCTTGTCAGTTCTTAGGAGACAGACTGATCTCTTGGTTCAGCAAGAAGCAGACATCCATAGCTACCTCAACAACAGAAGCAAAATATCTTGCTGCTGGTAGCTGTTGTGCACAACTGATCTGGATTCAGCAACAACTGAAGGATTATGGAGTAACATCAACTGAATCGCCCATATTTTGTGATAATACCAGCACAATTGCCATAACTTACAATCCAGTTCTTCACTCAAGGACCATGCATATAGATGTCAGGCATCACTTCATCAGGGATCATGCGTTAAAGAAGGATATTCGACTAGAATATATTTCAACTGAACAGCAAGCAGCTGACATCTTCACAAAACCATTACCCGATGCTAAGTTTTCTTATTTTCGAAATATTCTTGGTTTAATTGATTTCTCTTAGAAATTATTAGTAATATTGCTTCACTAACAGAATTATACGAATAAAATAAGAACACAACAAATTGAAAATAACACTTCATTAAGAATACCAACGTTCCCATTTTACAGAAGATATCATGGAATCAACTGAATCTAGCCACGCCCTAACCCAATCATTTAACTCATAAATTCGAACTCTAGCAAATGCCCTAGATTTCGAAATCTTATCGACAACATGCCACTCCTTCCATAGCATCGCCTCCAAAAGACATTTGTCTTCAACCAAACCCTAACATGTCTAACTTCAAAACGTTCAAGGTATTTCAGTGCTCTTGCCTCCTGAGCACGAGTAGGAATAGCACCACTGTCACTCACCCTCTTCAACTCATGAATCTTTTCCCATGTTGACATCACCTTCTGAAAGACATATATCTCCATCTTTCTCTTGATATTTGTTAAACGAGGGGTTGACTGCTCAGTAACATGAACATGAGTGCTGCTGCATGCATCAGAATCAGACATATTGAAATATTTTTGAACTGATATTGCTTCACATTTTTATCACTATCATCTTATTTATAGGAAAATGACGTTGGAGAAGCTGAAGAGTCTCAAGACAATTAATGCGTCTCTCACATTTACCAAGGACTTTAAGTTGTCAGTTGTTCATTGTCAACTGACACCAGTTTGAATTCTATTAATAATTGTTTAAATAGTCCTAGTTCATGATCAACATATGACAGTTAGTTTCTCATCAGTTTATGTCACAACTGATGAAATATATCACTTGCAGAAAAACAGAGTTAAAATCAGATAAATATTTCATTACTTATAAATGTTGGTCTGGATTACATCATCATACTTATTCTCCACAACAATTATCCAAAATTTCAGCCAAACAGATAAAGAAGAAGGAACAGTCATGAGAAAGCTGTGAGAATGAGCTATGCGCCTCAGGATCTTCAATTCCTTGCGGAGCATCAGCTGATACATGTGACCATCCTTGAAGACGTCCACCCACACAGCAATATTCAAGTGCTCTCGCACTTGATTCAGTTCTGCCACCAATTCAGGAGTGGTGGCCTCCCCAGAGTTGTATAAAAGCACAAGCTCCTGCAATCGCTCTCAGTAATGCAGACTTTCATAGAAGACTTGGTCTTCAATCTCAGCCTTCCTGGCCTCCACAGAAAACGGAGAAAGACTTGAGTCACCCGTATCAGACATTTTTAATATTTTGGATGATATGTCTAAAACTAACTGAGTCATTTCTATTTATAGGAGAATATCAAGAAAGCTGAAGAGACGTAAACGGTTCAGCAAGACCAATAACTTCTCTGACTCTTAAAATTATTTTGTAGCACTACTTTAATTATTATATGCACCAATCTAGGGGGAATGTCAATTTTTAAATAAGTTAACTGAGAAGACAATCGTTTGTGAATTCTCAACTGATTTGAATCAGTTTCCCAACTGATCATTCAGTTTGAAAATTGTACAAATCTTCTCACATAAGTTAACCAATTAAAAACTTATTATATTCCAAATCAAGTGACGTGACTAAATTCTTATGACGTGGCATATTTTAAAACCGCTCATTATTATATACACACGATTACAGTACACGTGCACACATTTATATTCAAAATTTTTCCCGGGCTGACACGTGTCCAGAATTTGAACAGTCACAAACAAAACCATTTTGCCCGCTTCACTTCAGTTCCATTCTTCACAATTACAATCTGTTTCTAAGAGTATACAAATTTCAGAACTTATTCTCTTCAATTTGCAGATCACTACACTTTCCGAAATGGCAAACCAGATCCCAGCCTATATTTTGAATGCGATGGTCATCGATTTTAACTCGGTTCTATCGATTCAAGAAGCAGACGTTAAGAATGTATTTCTAAAGCTTGAGTCAGCAGGTCTCAGGATGTTCTTAGGACAATCTTCTCAGAAGATATATCTCAAGGAGGTCAATGAATTCTATCGGAAGGGATTTATCACTGCTAATGACATTATCTATGTGACTATCAATGATCAGTTGCTACTCCTTTCTGAAGAAGCTTTCGGAGAAATTTTTTCTTTGCCAACTGATGGTTATGTCAACTTTTCTGAAGTAAAAACTCAGGACATTGAAGAAATGCAGTCTCGATTATCTGCTGATGGACGGAAAATCAAGCTTTCCGATCCAAAGAAGGAACTGAAACCAGAAATTCAGTTGTTAGCTGATATCGTGGCAAAGGGAATATTAGCAAAAGCCGGTTCTTATGCTGCTCTTACACTCGAAAAATTCCAGGTAATGACCATAATCATGGGTGAAAAGAAAGCAAATTGGAGATATATTCTTTTTAACATCTTGAAGAATATGCTCAAGTCATCCAAACAGTCATGTGGCTTTGCCATTCAAATCAGTTATCTGTTAAAACTGAAGGGTTTAGTAGTTGAAAATACTGAAACATCATCAAAATTCAAGGTATTTACTGCCAAAAACACCTTGCAATCAAAAGCCAAACTAGAAGTTGAGCCATCACCAGTCAAGAAGGCCAAAACAACAAAAAGAAAACTGATTCTCAGTGAATCGGATTCAGAGAAAACTCCTTCCCCTAGGCTTGTCAAGAGACCAAGGACTAGAAGAACCAAACCAATAACAACAGTGGAAGTTATTCAATCAGCTGCTGAACAGCCCATTCAAGCTATCCCTTTGCAAGTAATCTCACCTGATGATTCAGTTACCAAAGCAAAGACACCAGCTAAGGTAAGAGCTCCCTTGACTCTTGTAAATCACCCTACCATCTTGCCTAGAGCCAGATCTAAATGTATAATATTAAGGGAACCAGTGCCATCTACACACTCTGGAATGGATCTTCCTCACACTCTCTCAACAGACAAAGGAAAAGGCAAGCTGGTTGAAGAACCCCTGCCATCCAATGTCATTCAAACACACATTGACCTAGTTTGGGAACAGGACAATGCATTTGCCACATCACAATTAAAATCTTTTGATTGTTGGAAAAGCTTCAGAACAGAAATCTTTGCCAAAAAACTGAAGCATAAATCTCAACTGAAAAAATTCATCAAGATAGAAGCGATTGTGATGAAAGTAGTCAAAGCCGCTACAATTCCACAGGCATTAGAAAGGCAGAAATATTTCTTTGATCAGATTTGCGTCAGAAAGCTAGCAAGAATGGTAGCAAAATTGAAGTCCAACTACAATCCCTCAAGTCCAACTGCATACAATGATAGAGCTGTGTTCACTCAACTGGACACAGATCTTAGTAGTCTGCAGACGGAATCCAGATTTTAGGAAGAAGATCAGGAACTAGTTCTTCATGACAAACCACTCAACTCAAATACTGAAAAAGATTTATCCTCCTCTCCACAAAAAGAACCATCTCCACAACAGGCAACTGAAAAGCCAGTTCAGGGAATACCTCAATCCTCTCAGACAGAACATCAGCTATATTCTGAAGCAGAACTATCCTTGGCAAACATTGATGAAATCATTCAAGCTGTTGCCTTGGAAGCTCAGCTAGAGGAAATACAGTACGACTCAGTTACCCATTCAGCTGAACAACCAGAGCAAGACATTAAGATATCATCTGAAGCACCAGCTGAGTCACTTATTGCTGAAAAATTTATATCTGCTCAAACTGAAGATCAAACTGAAGTGCCAAACCAAACTTCAGAAAAAGAAATAACTGAATCGAAAAAATCTCAAACTGAAGCATCAGTTCAGTCAAAAAGTTCTGCTGAACAAGTTATTCAAACTGATGAACAAGCAAAATCCTCAGAACAAGAAACTGCTGAACATGTAGAAGGTCAGTTGCTCACTGAATCAAAGGAGCAAGAACAAAGTTCAGTTACCTCTCCACAGGAAGCTCCTATGGATGAACCATCCATCTCCATCATTCAGCCAGATAGTCAAATCCTTGATCAAAACCAACCATCATCATCTCAAATTCAAGAAAAAATTCCAGCTCAGCCTATGGCTGGAACAATGGAAACTAATCAAGCATTAGTCCTTTTTGAACAACCATCGAAGCATTCAGAAACGCCCAGCCAGCGACCTCCAATTCAATCCACAGAAATGGATGTTGTTCTTGAAGAAATTCAGAACATACAGTACAGTATGCAGCAGATGCTAGCTGAAATCAAGAAAATTCAATTCGAACAGCTGTCGCATACTGTCAAATTAGATTCTTCGATTGAATTTGACTCAGCAAAACTAAACGCTCTTCAAGCCAACATGGACTCTCTTAGCAAACTGTGCATGAAATAAAGAAGGGGCTAGTTAGCTCACTCTGTACAACTCAGAATGTAATCAGTCAGAGAGTTGAGCGACTGGAAACCGCTGTTTCAAATCAAATAGAATTGCTACAGACCTCCCTCACAACTGTTGCCTCAAGTATCTCAGCAGATGTAAAATTTCTATCCATTGACGTTCGAAAGTTATCAGACAAAATGGAGATATTTGACAAAAAGGGGGAAGGACAGCAGATGAAGAAGAATTAATCAGATTAGTTATATTCTCAGATTTTATGTTATCTACAAGGAATCCAGATATTATATTCTCAGATTTTATGTTATCTACAAGGAACCCAGTTATTTTATGATTTAGTTGTGTAATCTACAAAGAGCTCAGTTTTTCGATCTTAAATCACTTGGTTTTGTCAAACACCATAAAGGGGGAAATTGTTGGAAACTATATTCTGGAGTTTGACAAAACATAAATCAATCGATTAACAAAATATGAATCAACTAATACGCGCAAGCAAATTCGGCAACTGAACTTATCAACTGAAGTCAGTTGATACAATGATACAAAGTAAACTGATCAGTTAAAAACATTCAGCCGAATGTCTTAAAGTCTCTCAACTGAAGATGTCTCGGGAAAGAACAAAGAAGACATAACAGAGTACAAGAGCGCCGCACAACAACCAAGACTACTTAAAACAACGCATTCCGGACAAAGCAATTAAGACGCCGAACTACAATTATTGAAGAGAACATTGCCCAAGGAATGATGAAGTGGCAATCAACGGATACTAGAATTCAAATGCATATCAAAAGTTACCGTTGAAAGAGAAGTATAAATATGACTGAAGAACAGCAGAAGAAAAGTAGAGACGATCACTCAATCTTAAGCTTACTGTTACTCTGTCAAAATCTTAGCTCACTTTCATTTGAATTACTCGTAGCAATCAAGGCTACAATCTGAGCTTATTAGCACTCTCTAAAAGTTGTTAGATTCAATTGTCCTAATATCAGTTAGGCACTGAGAATATTGTGTAGAACTAATTAGTTTCAGTTTTGGCAGTTGTAAGTCCAAACTTAAGTGGGTCTGTACAAGTGTTGTACTTGATCAAAGTCTTTTAGTGAATATCCTATCCTTGTGATAGAAGGGGTGACGTAGGAGTAATTAAATTCTCCGAACATCCAGAAACAACTCTTGCATATTTCTTTCAGTTTCGTATTCTATCTTTCAGTCAGTTACTTTCCACAACTACTCTAGTTTAACTGATTGTTATTGACCAAAAAGATTCCGAGATTCAGTTTGTCACTAAACTGAACTCAAATATTGTTAAAAGAACAATTTTAAGTGTAAGTGTTTATTCAACCCCCCCCTTCTAAACACTCTTGTTACGACAACCGATCCTATCATTTAGCATGCATTATGATCCTTCGGGACGCTGCTAAGCGTTTACGTATTTTCCAGGTGTAAAATTACCGTTTTACCCCTAGTCGTATAATTTCTTGATTTTATCTTTTTCTTAATTTTAATGACATGGGTTTATTTCAAATAATTAATAAAGCTTAAATATAATTTTCAATAATTTTATTCTGCTTAAATCTAGGTGATTCAATTAATTCTTTAATTAACGTTTCATGAGGCGATTAAATCCAAAATAAATTCAAAGCTCGAATTAGTTCACACCCATGGACCCATGGTTCATATTTTAGTCTTTATGTTATCAAAATTGACCCATATTCGAACACATCGAGCCATCTCCCAATTTACTTGAATTTGATTCTCTAATTTGTAAAAATATCGCATTACAGTAAAAATATCGATTGATACTCACGGAAAATTTAGGGTCCGCTTTTAGCAAGTGTCACTAGTCCAGACGCAGGTTTTGAAATTATCTTGAGCCTGAAATCACAAATAAGGCTGTTAGAAGGCGCGCTCGCCCGGCCAGCCTCGCCCATCATGTTGTCTCGCGTGCTCACCCAGCCGCCTGCTCGCCCAGCCCCTTGCTCCAACGTCCCTCGCCTCGCCCTGCGCAAGTCACCGCTCATGGCCCCTCTCCACAACCTTGCGCAGCATCGTCGCTCGCCCTCGCTCAGCCTCGCCCCACAGCTCCCCTTGTGAATGATTATGTGGTTTCAGAATATCTTGGTTTCTGAAGAGCCCTGGCACGCCCTCGCACCCGCCCTTCGCCTGCAATCCTTGGGTTTTGAAGAGCTTTTGCGAGCGTTGCCCCCAAGCCCCCACGACCTGACCGGGCAGGTAGATCCCCGTAATTTTCACAGCGGCAAACATCGTTCGTTAACGACAAACCAAATAAAGTTTTCTAACACCGTATGCCCTTGTCGCCCCCATCTTCAAGATCCTCAACTAAGCTTTTGAAGAAAAAATAATTCCCATTTTCTCGTGCCCTTGGCTCCTCTGCTAAAATAGTCCTTAGCAGGAAAAATAAAACTTCAACCTCAACACCCTCTAACTCCACTGGTAGGTGATGCCTTAGCAGGAAAATAAAACTCTCAACTCATCATCTTGTAACTCCTCTGCTAAGTCGGGCCTTAGAAGGAAAAGTCAAACTCTCACCTCATCATCTCATAACTCCTCTGCTAAGCCGGGCCTTAGTAGGAAAATAAAAATTCTCCACCCTCACACTCTAACTCCTCTGTTAGGCGACGTCTTAGCAGGAAAATAAAAATTTTTCACCTTCACCCTCTAAATCCTCTGCTAGGCGACCACTTTAGCAGGAAAATAAAAATTCTCCACCCTCACCCTCTAACTCCTCTGCTAGACGATGCCATAGCAGGAAAATAAAATTTTTCTCCTCCCCAACTCTGCTCCTCTGCTAGATAGTGCCTTAGCAGGAAAGTAAAATTTTTCTCCTCCTCAATTCTGCTCCTCTGCTAGGCGATGCCTAAGCAGGAAAATAAAATTTTTCTTCTCGCCGCCTCTGCTCCTCTGCTAGGCGATGCCTTAGCAGGAAAATAATTTTTTTCTCCTCCCTAACTCTGCTCCTCTGCTAGGTGATGCCTTAACAGGAAAATAAATTTTTTTTCCTCCCCACCTCTGCTCATGTGCTAGGCGATGCCTTAGCAGAAAAATAAAATTTCTCACTGTGAGGCCCATTTATTCTAATGGCAATTAATGATCAAACAATAATAGTTTGATTTAGATTTGCAGCGGAAATGGTTTAAAATAATTTAAAACGGACCTCAGGACCTAGAAAAATTTCGGCATGACCTCCCCGTAAATAGGACATCCCGAAAAACTCAAGCATCAGAAAATAATAAAATGACTCAAAACTGACGCTGCAATAAACATATACGGTCACATGCAAGTTCCGGCCAGACACACATCAACAATTCTCATACATCAATTCAACTAAGCCGGCAAGTCTTTAAAATATACTAAAACTGATCCAAACTAAATAATAACATGTCAAACACCCATATAGATACTCGGGGCATCTCCCCGACAAATAAAATACAACACATAACTGACACAACTCCAAGACAACAAAAAAGACTAGCTGGGAGAGTCCAACGAACTAAAACAAAGCAATCCAACCTCGATCCCGAGCTCTACTAGCGGAACCTCGGCCTGAAGCTGCAAAATGACTCAGTAGATCTACCATGGTGCCCAACAGCAACCACAGCAGCCCCTCAGAAAACAACTGAGGTTAGGATTCTGGTATGAAACAGTCCAACATTAACAACAATAACATAAATCATGCATTATCATCTAATAAAATTAAATATGCAATGCATGAAAGGCTCAACGAATAACCGGGATAACAAGAGCCAACAAACGGTACGATAACAACTGGAATAATGCTCGAGCAACAACACAGGGGAGCTACATCGTCATGCAACTAAACCGCCCTGCCAAGTATGCGAGGTATTCCAAGCTGTGCTGAATAACACCCCTGACTCGGCCTCCATACAGCTGATACGATATAACAGGATGGCACAACAAAACGAATTAGATGACACAATCCCTGCGCTCACCTCAAAAGGTTGCACTAACCACGGGATTGTTCAGTCACATCTACGGTTTCATGTGTATAGGCCTATCAGCCACACTATGATCCTGAGATAAACAACAGTGCCAGATAACAACGGATATCAACAACGGCTAACAAGAACGATAGGGCTCAACATGAATGTCATAACAGTATGCCCTATGCTAAATACCAATAATATGTCACAATAATAAACATATATCACAACGAAGGAATTTAACAATTTACAACAATCAACAAGTCCTAAACACGATCCATGTAACACAGAATGACAATTAAACATAATTTATGTTTTACCGTCGTATGTTACCGAGCTGTAACATACCAACTTGAAACTCCAATATCAACTTCTCTTCAAAACTCTCGGCCTAAACAAAACCACAATAAGCCGATCATGAAAACTACATTCTATACCAATGTCCAATTTGGCACAAAAGAGCATAAAATTTGTATCTCGCTCAATATTACCTCAAATCAATATCCGTCAAATGGAAATGAAAGATAACTCAATTATCTAAGTTTATTTAGTTGAAACCATCTTCAGAATCTCAGTAGGTTATTTTCAGAATTTTCAAGAACACACTACTACTTCCAAATTCGTGGACAGAATCTCATACACTGAGCAGTTCCAGAAAAACAAGCATAACTTGCTCAATTCTTAATGTAATTTAACGAATATTATATCATTACGAAGACAACACATAGCTCTACAACTCTTATTTGAATCACAAGTCCAGAATCCGAGCGCATAATTGACAAAAACTCGAATTACAGTAGGTGTCCTGCACAGCACACTTGCAGAATTCGATTTTTGCACATTTGGTAGAAAAATCATAACAAATCCGGTTTTTATCGAAATTTGATGATTCCAGCGGCTATAAACAGAAAACGTAAACCAATAAAAAGTTTATTTAGGTCATTTTTACAAATTTAAGTTGTAAAAATCACAGCAACACAAAAATATCACCCCAAAACTGGAAGAATTCGTGCAGAAACAGAGCACCGGAAGAGCAACTTAGATCTACCCGAACCCTTGCTCAAACTTCGCGATTTCTATCTTGAATCGAAGTCTAGGATATTAGAAAGACATCACTTCAGATTGATCGAGATTTAGACGCTGAACGGAGGAGATATCGCGATTTTCCCGCAGCCGCTACACAAGTGACGGGAATGGAGTTTGGGGGAAAGCTTCTTTATTTCCTTTTCTCTCGATTCTTCCTTCTCTTATTTGGTAAGTTGTGTGTATGTATATGTGTGTGTGTGTGTGTGTATATATATATATATATATATATATATATATATATATATATATATATATATATATATATATATATATATATATCTTGTGTATTTGGTTACTAAAATAGTAACTCAAGCCCATTTATCCAGGTCTGTATTTATTTGCTCTCGTGTGTTATTTAAACTCTATATGTATTTTATATCGTTAAATTCTCCGATATTCTAAAATACATATTTTTAACACACTTCTTAAATTTATTTGGCATAAATAATTATTTTAATTTACAACTCAATTATTATTCTAATTATGTCAAATTACCGGATAATTAATTACAGGGCCTTACACTTCTTCACCCCATAAAACAAATTTCGTCCTCGAAATTTCTGTTTATACACATACATCTTACACACGATACAAAATCAAAAAAAATTATATTAAGAATCAAACAGATATGGATAACACGTTCTCATCTTCTCTTCTGTTTCCCACGTTGATTCTTGTACACCATGCCTCGACCACTGAACACGTACAAGTGGTATAACTTTATTGCGTAAAACTTTATCTTTACAATCCAAGATACAAACAGAATACTCAGTATACGATAGAGAATGGTCGAGTTCAACCTCATCAGGCTGAATCACATGAGACGGATCGGACTCATACTTACGCAACATAGAAACATGGAAAACATTGTGGATTCCAGACAATGATTGGGGCTAATCCAAACAATAAGCGCAAGTTTCAATACACTGAACGATCTCGTAGGGGCCAACGAAACGAGGTGATAACTTACCCCCTATGCCAAAACGAACAACACCTCTAAACGGAGAGATCCTCAGAAATACAAAATCTCCAACTTGAAATTCTAGAGGTCGACGACGTCTGTTAGCATAACTAGCTTGCCGATCTTGGGCAGATTTCATTCTCTGACGAATCAACTGGACTTATCATGCATTTTCTGAACAATTTCAGGTCCAGTCAACTGCTTCTCACCAAATTCATCCCAACAAAGAGGTGATCGACATCTTCTGCTGTACAAAGCTTTAAAAAGAGCCATACCAATAGTCACCTGGAAACTGTTGTTATATGAAAATTCTACCAGTGGTAAAGCTTCCTGCCAACTATCTTTAAAATCCATGACTACAGCTTGAAGCAGATCCTCGAGTGTCTGGATTGTACGCTCTGTCTGACCATTTGTCTGAGGATGGTAAGCAGTACTCATCGCAAGCCGTGTACCCATTTTTTTTGGAAACTAGTCCAAAATTTTGATGTGAATCTAGGGTCACGATCTTAGACTATTGCAACTGGAACTCCATGAAGTCTCACAACATTTTCAATATACAGACGAGCTATTTTCTTGTACGAATACGTCATCTCATATGGAATAAAGTGTGCAGATTTAGATAATCTATCGACAATCACACAAATGGCATCGAAATGACGAGAAGTACGTGAAAAATGCGTGACAAAATCCATAGACGTGCTCCCAGTTCCACTGAGGAACCTCAAGACTATGCAGTAATCCTCTAGGTCTCATTCGTTCTGCTTTGATCAGACAACGGGACACAAACTTAGCCACATCCTTTTTCATATTCTTACACCAAAACTGAGGCCGTAGAATATGATACATTTTCCTTCCTCCTGGGTTGATACTATGTCGAGTACAATGAGCTTTTTTAAGGATGGCTGTACGCAATTCAGGAATATCTAGGATAACCAATCTACCATTCAACCGAAGAGAATCTTCTGAGTGAATTGAGAAACTAGATTGGTGTTCTTGAGATACTAACTCATAAGATTTCAGAACTCGATCATCAGTTTTCTGAGCTGACTTTACAATCTGAATCAACTCTGGCTCAATAGAAATCTGAGACAAACAAACAACATTACCTTGGATTTGAAAATCCAACCCAGAGGTGCAAATATCGTCTCGTAACTTAGAAACAAGAATCGAGGATAAATTAACATCAACAACCTTACGACTCAAAGCATCGACAATGACATTCACTTTTCCCGGATGATACTGGATCTCACAATCATAATCTTTCAAAAGATCCATCCAACGTCTCTGTCTCATATTCAGATCTGACTGAGAGAACATATACTTCAAACTCTTGTGATCAGAATAGATTACTAATTGCTCCCCAAACAAATAATGCCTCCAAATCTTGAGAGCAAAAACAATAGCAGCCAATTCCAAGTCATGAACAGGATACTTAGACTCATGCGGTTTCAACTTACGAGAACCATAAGCCACAACTCTGCCATGCTGCATCGGTACACAACCTAATCCTCGATTTGATGCATTGGTACAAACAACGAATCCTCCAGAACCACTTGGGATGGTAAGAACTGGTGCCAAAGTCAATCTCAGTTCTTAATCATTCTTTGGGTTGAATCAATTAATAAACAGGGTCTAAATTTTTTTTCTTTTAAAATACAAAAGCGGAACTGTATGAAATAAATCTTATTTCATTTATACATGTCAATATAAAGTACATGTCTTGTACTTGATACATTAAATCAAACTAGGATTCAATCACTAACTATCCAGTGCTGAAACCTACTCTATATCTGGGTCCGAATCTCCACGCTAAACTAGTCCTCTCTCGTCCTCGTCTTGACCCTGATCATGTCCCACATGTTGTAATGCACACATACAAACAAGACAACAGCCGGATAACTCCTGTGAGAATTATATTCCTAGTATAAACCATGTATACATGCATTTCATATAAACATATATAAAAACATGAAGCAGATATCCATAACATGTATCACAGTCAGAAACATGAATCGATATCAAAATATAACTCAAACTCTGAACATGTATCATAATCAAAAACATAAATCGATATCACACAGTAAATCATACTCTGTGACTCTGAGACTCTGACTCGACTCATTCCTAATCTAGGGATCTTGGTTCCTGGACATTGTCACATATACCGAATCTCAAAGATAGGAATGAATTAACTCCTAAGCGACATCGATATAAACCAACATCCAATGTCTTGGCGAATCAGCCGAAAACTTGGCGCATCAGCCAATGACTAGGCGAATCAGCCTATGACTCAATATATACTCTGTCTATGAATCAATAGACCACACATATCAATTTCATAATTGCAGATATCAATGCAATAAAATAAAGCATGTGATTTAGGGAAACTCAAGTCAAATCGAACTCGAGTTGTGTAATCCCAAATCAACATTGATTTATACCTTTCTCTTCTCGATCTGACGAAGTCGAAGTCTTGAATCCAAATCTATCCATATCAATCTGGTAATGACAAAGGTCGAGGAGTATAATATCAATACACCAATCAAATCAATACTGGATATAATCAGGACTCAATCAAATTTTGTTTCAACGGCATCACTGTACAATCTCGAAATACCGGCAACAAAATATCAGTGTATACCAATCAACAATTCATCTGATCCAAATTTGAATAATATCAATATACCCAACAATACAGTATAAATCAGCTATAAATCCCAACATCTCATAATCAATAACAACACAATTCTGATATCAAATCTCAATCAAATCAACTCTGAAAATCATAACAATTCAATAAATAGTTTGTTCTTCGATCTGAATTCAATTATACAATGTCTAATGTATTCAGAACACCATATATCAATCGTATCTGATTCTGACAGTATCATAATTTTAAATCATAACAAAACGTAACAAAACTTACGTACAGTTGAAGCTCTCGTCGATAGAAACCCAGTACTGTAGTCGGATTAAAATTCGGACGGATCTTGCACAATCCAAATCTAAAATCAAGAACTTGAAGTTGGCCTCGGTTTCTCGTTTTTCCCATCCTTTTTCCATCTTGAATGAAAGCTTATATATATATATATATATATATATATATATATATATATATATATATATATATATACACGTTGCATGAGAAGGCTAGGTGGCTCAATGTGCATACTGCACGTCACGCGCATATGTGCGACCCCCGTCGGCGCATATGCGCGAGACATTCTGTCTCGGCGCGTGTGTTCTCGGCAGCTCGTGCATATGCGCGCACCATCGCCGCACATATACGCGAGGTTCTCTGAAAATTACATTTAGCTTCCGCATAGCTCGCGCATATGCGCGCACACTTCTCGCGCATATGCGCGAGGTCTTCTTCCAATGTCACGCATATGCGCGGATCCTTGTCGCGCATATGCGCGAGGTGTTCTGTCCTCGCACATATTTCGTGTTTTCTTTCATATTTTCCGGTCTAACCATCCGTCTGAGGATGGAAGGCTGTGCTAAACACCAACTTCGTGCCCACGGTCGAATGTAGACTCTTCCAAAAGGAGGAAGTGAATCTAGGAAGTCGGTCAGATACTATAGAAACGAGAATACCATGAAGTCTGACTATCTCTCGGATATACAACTCGGCATACTGAATCACGGTGAAAGTCGTCTTAATAGGCAAGAAGTGCGCTGATTTGGTAAGACGATCAACAATCACCCAGATAGCATTTGACCCTAGGCTGACTTCGGCAAGCCTACCACGAAGTTCATGGTAATAGTCTCCCACTTCCACTCGGGAATAGGAAGAGGCTTGAGCAAGCGTGCTGGTCTCTGATGTTCCGCTTTCACTAGCTGGCACGTCAGACACTCGGATACAAAACGTCTGATATCCTTCTTCATTCCGGGCCACCAATACAACAACTGCAGATCTTTGTACATCTTCATACTCCCAGGATGAATAGAGTACAGCAACATGTGGGCCTCTGATAAAATATCTGCTCGAATAGAATCACTGCTAGGAACCCACATTCTGTCTCGATATCTCACAATGACGTCGCTAACTGTATACAAGATACTGCCCTTGGCCTCATCTCTCTGCTTCCACTTTGCCAACTGTTCATCTGCTGGCTGCCCACTGCGAATACGGTCTAGAAGAAGACTGAATCGTCAAAGTAGATAGACGGGGAACTCTACCTCGAGGATAAGTCTCTAGGTCAAACCTCTGCATCTCAAACTGAAGAGGTCTCGGAATCACCAAATGAGCCATCACTGCGACTTTCCTGCTCAGTGCATCCGCAACTACATTAGCTTTGCCCGGGTGGTAGCTAATGTCACAGTCATAGTCTTTCACTAGCTCCAACCAACGCCTCTGACGCATATTCAGCTCTTTCTGCGTAAAGAAGTACTTGAGGCTCTTATGGTCGGTAAAGATCTGGAACTTCTCTCCGTACAAATAATGCCTCTAAATCTTCAAGGCAAAAACTAAGGCTGCCAACTCTAGATCGTGGGTAGAGTAATTATTCTCGTTGATTTTCAACTGACGAGAAGCATAAGCTATCACCTTCCCATGCTGCATCAACAATGCGCCTAAACCAAGCTTCGAAGCATCGGTATACAAAACAAATTATCCGGGCCCAGACGGCATGGCCAGTACTGGTGCTGAGATAAGAACTAGCTTCAGAGTATCGAAGCTCTTCTGACACTCATCGCTCCACAAAAAATTCGCATTCTTCTTTGTCAACGACGTGAGTGGAACTGCGATAGAAGAGAATCCCTGAATAAACTTCCGGTAATAACCTGCTAGCCCAAGGAAACTACGGATCTCTGATGCATTTTGCGGTACAACCCAATTTCTGACTGCTGCAACTTTCGCTAGGTCTACCTCTATACCGCTGCTAGAAACGATGTGGCCTAAGAACGCCACCTTCTCTAACCAGAACTCACACTTACTGAACTTTACGAATAGCTTGTTCTTCTGTAAGGTCTGCAAAACTGCGGTCAGATGTCTGCTGATGAGGGGGGCGGTGCGGCACTGGGATTGGTCGCTTGCCCTGGTGATCTCTCTCGATGTCATTCTGATCATGCTCTACAGCTAGATCTCTGGAGACAGCGATGTCATAGGTAGTAGGGCCAGCCACCCTAACATCACGGCGCAAGATCGGCCGTAGACCATCCAGAAAATGCCTCAACTTGGCTACAGCATCATTTGCAATCATGGGCACAAAATGGCAACCCCTCTCAAACTTACGGATAAACTCACAGTCAAGTCTCCCTGCCTCATGGTCATAAACTCCCTGGTCAACCTGGAACGGACCTCGTCAGTAAAATATTTAGAGTAGAATACCTCTGCAAAAGCTCGTCCATCTCAGAGTAGCCAAATTCAAGGCTACAGATGCTCCTTCCCACCACAAGCTGGCGTCTCTTCCAAACAAATAGGTCGCACAACGAACCCTATACTCGTCTCCAAGCTCCATGAACTCGAAGATTACCTCGATAGACTTAATCCAGCCCTCGGCAATCATTGGATCTGTCTTCCTTGAGAACTCCTTCGGTCTCATCTTCATGAACCGCTCATAGGTAGCCTCAGGCCCCGTCTGCCTGGCTACCCCAGCATTGTTCCCCGCAAATTGTGCGAAGAACTGCGTCATTCCGGCTAGCATCTGGGCGTTCATGTCCGGTGGAGGGGGTGGTGGTAAATCTCTCTCCTGCCTATGATCCTCACCGTCCTCATGACGATGCTCATTATCTCTCATGCGCTCAGGAATTCGTCTAGGAGGCATACTGTTCTATACATAACCCATACGTAACTAACATGCATAATTTCTATTATTTCTTTAAATTTAAATAAATACTACATAATCATAATCTTGACATAAATCGTTTCATGAAAACATGCTGTTAAAATATTTCATGCTTTAAACGAAATGCGCAAACGTAAAACTTACAGATCGAAGACGTGACTTCATGAGCTTCTCGAGGTCAATAGTAGTACAACCCTTTTACAAGAACATAGGCTCTGATACCAACTGTAGAGGCCCGTATTTCGTATTTGTAAATTTGTGGAATTATTTAAAATTTTTCCCTTTAAATAAATATCATGCATCATTCATAAAATAAACTGATAAAAAGATTTAATGTTCATAGTAACAACGGAAGTAAATATTGTTTTCAAAACCAGAACTTAAAAATAATTCATCAAAGTAAAAAAATTGAGTTTGAGCATAAATAGTAAATGATGAAAAGTGAGGTCCTCGGGTTCCTACTACTGCTGACCCAAGCTAGCTCACTGGTCCTCGCCCTCAGTCTCGACCTCAGCAGTACCTACAACAATCAAGTTTAGTGAGTCTAAAGACTCAGCATGCATATATCATGAATAACAAGTAAATATATCATAAAATCTCGTGTAACATAAAAATATCGTATCGTAAAGCGTAAAGTGAAAATCGTGTCATGGATAATTATGAATACGTTCATATCTGAAAATCATACGTAAAAGCTTTGCTCGATAGAGCCCTGTCATAACATATCATATCGTAATTTTTGGTAGAGATAATGTTTCTACGTAAGTGGCCCATAACCTAACATGCACGTCTGATCAGACTAAACCACGGTATACTGGGCGATAGAGATCATTACAGCCCTTGGACTGGATATCCGTACCCATACATAATCGTAAACCGGTCGTAAGTCACCGGGTGGAGCAATCCCATAAGCGTAAGGTGTCCACAAGTCATATAGCATATATATCAAAAATAAACATTTTATATTTTATGCACGTAATATGATTATAACCTTGTTTTACCTAATGAGTTGTATCGTTCCCAGGCTAGCTGCGACCTAACTTTAACATGAGAACATGTAAATAATCTTAACTTGACAAAGACTTCATAACCGAACCAAAAACGAGACAACTACGCCCAACAAACTTAGTATTCAACCATGCCTTCGTACCTTCCCGAACCGACATTGAACAATCGTTTAGCCATGATTAAAATATATCTAAAATACTGGAAAACATAACCCTAGGGCTGTAATACACGAAAAATGTGAATGGAGGCCAAAATCGTGAAACGCTCTTTCGAGAGTCATTTTGGCACATTGCACCGTAAATTCTCGTACGACCTCTAAACTTAACCAAATCACGAATGGCCAAAAACATGACCTTCCTTACTCATTGAGGTACTTTCCAGTCCAAAGCCATAGGCTAATAGCCAAAAACGAACTTCCACAAGCCTCCTCAACCGCAACACTGCTGCTGTCCATTTTCAGTGGCAACAGCTGTGCTTGCTTCGCTTCGTTTACAAGGCTAATGGCCATTGGTGCTTGAACTACCGACCAGAGCCTCTTCCCAACATTCTAAGGTGTGGCTTTAACCATGGCTAAAGGCCCTAGGCCAACCACAATCCATGCAAACACCTAAGACAACACAAATCTCCCACCCGAGAACCAAGCTGCACGCGTGGGATGTGTTGTTTTATTTTGCTGTCATTTTCATTCCAGTGGGCCATATGATCGACCATGGCATGATTTAGACACCGTGAGGTATTGTATGAACCATGGCTAAGGGCTAGGAGCCAACCAAGATCCACCTAAACCTCAAAAGCCGAAACCACTCACACAAAAATCAGAAATGAAAACCGAAGGGGCACTTGTGTTGTTTGTTTAAAATTTCGATGAGACCATGAAACAAGCCTCAAAATGCCATCTTGGTCACGTCCTAGACATGCTAAGGAAGGGTTCTAACCATGGCTACAGTCCCTAGAACAGCCATTGTTCGAACACACACCTTAGACAACCCAAACACAAAAATCGAGCCTCAACTTGCAACTATGGGAAAGTTGCTGTCAAGTATTGATTCCTGAGTGCATGGCCTTGAACCAATGGACCATCACCTTCCTAACACACTCTATAACATGCCTAGATGCAGCCTCGAGCGCCTGGACCCGAGCCAACCATCTGAAATCATAAAAACACTCAAAATCGTGAAGCATGAGGGAAGGGGTCGAAGGGGCTGTGCAGTTTTTTGTTCAAAGTTGTCGTCATGTTTCGTTTTTTTGCTATTAAAATCATGAACATGTGATCTTTAAAATACCTATAGGACTTGATTGAAGAGCAAAGAACAATATAAACATGGCTGGAAATTTGTTTTGAATAAAACAAACAATTACGACGAACACGGCGCGGCGGAGACGGAGTTTTCTTTTCTTACTTTTCTCTCTTATTTTCTTGATGAAGGCACACGATTTTTGCTGCTAGTTTTCTGATATTTTTGAATGAGAGGAGGGTAGGGAGATGCTAAGGAAATGAAGGGGAAGGTTGCAAGTTAAATAGGTCAAGAATGCATTAAGAAGGAAGTTGCATATGAGGAGATAGAATGGTAAAGGAAATGTTTTCTTTTCCTTCTTTTGATACACGAAAATGGAGGGATTTGGGGAGTGTGATGGCATAAATTTTAAGTCTAGATGCAAGGTGAAATATTGCTTAATTAATGAATTTTAAACTCTTAAAGTTTTAATCACCCATTATATATTTTAGTAACTTGATAAATTAAATTAGGGTGGGTATCAATTTCTTGCATGGCATGGCTTAGTCTAAAAGTTAATTAACAAAATGGTTGGTTATAATTTCTTGAATATTTTAGGCCTAGATTAATTTATTCCAATTGGTTACACATTTTATTTTAGGCTTTAATTGATTATTGGACATAAAAGAACTTATTTACTCTAATTAATTAAATAAATCCTTAAACATTCTTTTACATTAAAATAAATTATTATTTGGCTTAAATTAAATATAAGAATATTTTCTTATTATTAATTTTATCTCAATACTCCAACTCCAGTCTGGCCTCGCTTATTTAACTGAAAAGGTAAAACTAAATCTTTGCGATTTAAAATAAATGATCATGACTTAACAAGTTTTAAAATGAATTAAACACTCCATAAATATATAAAAATTATTTTTAATTTAAATAACAACAATTATGCATGACTTTTACGTAATCTGATTTATTGGGTTCTACAACTCTCCCCCTCCCCTTGAAAAGAATTTCGTCCTCGAAATTAGAACTCACCGAATAACTCGGAATAACGACTCTTCATCTCTGTTTCCGATTCCCACGTAGTAAGTTTCTTATAGGACCCTATTCAAGAGTAAATAATTATTTATATCATAAGTATTACTTTTCAGTTAAAATATGGATCGAACCGATCTGTCTCACAAATATAAATCTATAAAACTGTCTGACATGACACTCTCTTTCATTACACATATATACACACATATATTTAATGCTTGTATTCATCTAACTTGTCTTCAACTTTAGAACAAAGTGTTGAATTTAATTACTCTGCTCTCCATATTCACTAATATTCTCCCACATCTTAAGCTACCTCATGCATTTCTACAAGCTAACTAAACTTGAATTTGGCAAAAACAAAATCTTAATTTTAATTGAGCGAGTTTACAAACTTAGTTACCAGTCACACAAATGACGACCGTTATCTGCATAATAATTGTGGACAAAAAGAAATGCAAAAGATTGCAACAAGAAATAGAATCTACAAATTAATGTCAATTTCAAATGAAGCCCGGAGATTAAGAAACCTTTCAAGACAAATGTAACATGCATTAAAGTTTTTTGGCACCAAAAAAAGGAAAGTTACTCTAGAATCATAGGCGTCATCCAAGCCTCAGCTCAAGAATAGTTCGTGTCTCTCAACTTTCCATGTAAATATTATACAAGAGTTAATGGACACCAATTTTACAAGTCTCAAAACATCAATGTCTCAAACAATACAGGGAAGTACCCTATTTATGGCTGAATCTTGATACCAGATTGAAGACCAGCTTGAACTTTGTTTGAGAAATGTTGTTCCAACCTGCAAGCCAAAAACAGATTTAAATACATCAAGACGTTAGCAACTGATTAATATACATTCTAGATACATAAAAAGATTAAGTAGAAATTGAGGCATTTCAGAAGCTGCACATCATGCCTCGTTGAACATTTGTAATAAATTGTTTCTGGAGAGTTGTACGTTCGCGCATTTGAAAACATTCTCTTAACATCAGCCACAAACATCTCGAAAGTCACATAATATTGTTCAGACTCGACACGCTTTGACATTGTTTTTAGATCTGCAACATTAGAAAATGTGATATCAAGCATAATAATTTTGTATCATCACAAACTCCGTAAAATTCTCTAGGAAGATTAGAAATTTGTTCTGAAATTTCAAGGCGCATGTGTTCAGGTTTCTCAGAGACTGTCATCCAAAATGATTTTTGAAATTGATAACAAGATGTGGTGTCCAAGCAAAATCATCATATGAAGGAGTAAGATTGATTAAAAGTGTACCCATAGGATCTTTGATGATGTCATAGTAATCAGGTACATCCCGTGCATCAACAGGTTCCTTGAAAGGCCAAGCATCAGGATGATCATACATTGCCTGCTTGAAAAGGAAGAGTATCAATAGCATGATTTGGCAAGACCTGATTAAAATGCCCATAATAGAGATGGTAAGAATGAAATCTTGATATAGAATGGTCAAAAAGGGGAATAATTAGGCCACGATTGATATACTGGAATTTTACGAAGAAGTAATGGAATAAACTTAGAATGTAACGAGGATGGGAATGATACGTTTATTCCATCTGTATCAGAAGAAATGAGAAACATATAATGAAATTATTTTAATAGTCAAATTACATTTTATTAAAAAGTTCAAAATAATATTCATTAAAAACTTGTTTATTACATCAATCAAAAAGGAAAACTTGTTTATCATTATTATTATTATTATTATTATTATTATTATTATGTATTATTATCATAATAGTCATTATTTTGTATTATTATCATTTTTATGATAAAAATTATTAATAATTTTTTTTATTATCATCATTACTATATTTTGATTATTACATGATAATTAGTATTGCTCCATTTATTATTATTATTATAAAATTGTTCTTTTATAATTAATACTAATATTAATATTTTTATATCATTACTATAATTATTATAGTGTTTAATTAAGTAAATAATTATTAATTGTAATTAGTATTGTAATTAAATTATCATAATTATTTTATTTATTATTAAGTTGTTATTTTTTAAATATTATTAGATAAAAATTATTATTGTTCTGTTTATTACTTTATACAAATTATTATTATTATTATTATTATTATTATTATTATTATTATTATTATTATTATTATTTATAAAAATAAATGCTAAAGATTGATTATTAAAATATTTTTAAAAAAATGGAAGACAATATATAAATAAAAAAGTTGGGAGAATGGATCAAGCGTAAACCCAACAAAAATGGAAGGAATGATTCCCATTGGAGTGGGAGTGGGTATTCCTAATCCTATGGGTTAATCAAGCACGAAAAAAATGGGGCAAGGAGTGTCTATTTCATCCTCGTGAAATTCTCATATACAGTTAACCAAGCATTTGCGTTAACTGGGTACCACTAAAAACAATTTAGCAAGTGTTGAATAATATATATAATTATCGCTTAATTAAGATTAGATACGAACTTATCTATATTTGTCTGTATTTGAATTCTTAGGATCCGGACAACTAGTATCTCATTTATCCCTTGTACTAAGGGATTTAGTTTACATACAGTTCTATTAAGTACATTGTATTTTCCCTTCATTTTTCAATTTATTCAATGAAACGCTCAGCGTTCTGAATAATTCTCCTTTCCTAAAACTACAAGAAGTTAATGTGCTTTTCATGTGAACCATCTTTATCTGAAGAATTTCTCTACATGAAATTCCCTAATATCCATCGGGGAGGTTACAGTTCCATAGTCACTTTAGCAAACATGAAAGAAATAAATAGAAAAAGAACCCATGGAGACTCACTTTCAGGAGCGAGCGCATAAATGCCGTCAATGATTTTTGAAGTGAAGCGGCATCTGATGATGAGGTCACAGTCTTAAAACGAGAATGACCATATTCATCTGGGCTCCAGCCAGCCTCCCCTATTATTAAGGTATAGGTAATTATAAATTCGGATGCTTCTCGTAAAAAGGAATAATAAAGCCATAAAATTGAATAGAGGATGCAGGAAAAAGGGGGGAAAAAAGAAAAAAAGAAGAGTAAACTAAGGGTGTGTTCATGGCTTACTGAGGTAACCATAATTATCAAGGATATACAGTGTTTCGATAAAATAACAAACAAAACTTAAAAAAAAATACCACCTGCCAGCTTCACTCACGTGTTAGAGAGACTGCATCAACCAGCTTGGGAAAGTAAACTATTTTGCTAATCAAAACTTGGATGCGTTGTTGATTCAACAAGGTGAAAATACAGGATACAAACTATATGACGTATCAAAATTACAGCAAACAGACTAAACACTTAAATCATCATATAAATAATAAAATATGAACATGTGGTCAGTAAGGTAGGAATAAAAAGGAAAGACTCACTCAAACCAGGTATATCCTCAACCTTGATGGGCTTTTTGGGCATTGGAATACCAGCTTCTTTCTGATTAACAAAATGAACATCAGATCGATGCGTCTAAAATCAACAGTGATTTTGATAATGAAGTACAAAATTGAAAGACATGAAGAAAACAACAATTTAAATTAAACCATAATAAATGCATCAAAATGTAAGAAATTATCAACCAGACCAAATCCCCAAAGTAATAAGGAAGGATATAAAGAAAGACACCTTCTGAAAATCAATGCCAGGGTAGACAATATGACAATTTGATAGCTCCCTAATCTTTTCGTCGATAGCCTAAAAACCAAATACATAAGTCAACTGCACTTATTCAACATGAAAGAATGCGTCAATAAAGAATAAAAAGGCCCATAACTGATACCACATTATCAGCTCTAAAAATTGTAACGATTGATCAAAATAGTATGGCCTTATGCATCAATACTTACAATATAACCTAATCAATTCAGCTAATAATTCTAAAATTATACAGAAATAGAAGATCTAGCCTGCCGTTGGCGTCGTATCATAGTTGATAAATCAGTGTATGGAAGCTTAGGATCAATTTTACATTCCATAAGAATTCCTCCGTCGTAATCCTTTATGTAGCTGCAAGAAGATGAGTCAATAAAAAGGAATTTAAAGGTTTAATGTATGCCAAAACATTATATCAACATACCCATGCCACCGTTCTTTCTCCAAGTAAATTTCTTTTGTAAAGCCCTAAAAAGTATCTGACGGTCAGAACTGATCCATGCATCAATAGAAATAGCCATCTATAGAATAGTCACAGTAACCCAACCAACTCGACCTAACCTTGCAATCTTTGTGTAGCTAGAAGTTAAAAGGGACAGCAAAGAACAAGCTAACAGTTAAAGCTTGGAACTTAAACATCAACAACACCTAACATAAGATCAGTAACAAGCTTTGAAGAGATAAACTATTGATATCTTCGAGAACATTAAACTCACAAATGAGCTGTACAAATGGATCAAAAACATTGATTGAACCATGTTAGACCATAACCTGTTGGAACATACAAGTCCAAGATTAAGAAGGTATTTGATAACCTACTAATCACACCCAAGCTTGTAATACTTAATTATAGTATGTTTAATCACCTACTAATCACACCCAAGCTTGTAATACTTAATGTTTGCTCTTGAGTCTTCATCATGTTTCATACTTTCTAGAATCTTAGTATTAGTACTAAGTATTTTCCCATTTCCAACACAAACCTTAATTACAAAATGCTTTCTACCTAGCATGAAAAATACTTAATACACCTTTATTTCTTATCCTAAAAACCCAAACTCATTCACTTTTAATTCACCTCGAATCCTTGTCCAAGCAGAAACCAAATTCCTCCACTCTTATTCCCACATTGTTCAACATCAATCAACAAACTCTCTTGTTCTAACACGATATAGCAATAAGGGTTGTTCAACGTTGACCTAGAAATATTATCAAGCCAACAAGAGAATGTGGTGCTGGCCACTAGTGGTTTAGCAGAAGTGTTTGTCATATGCTCAAACCCATGCTATAACAATTCCCCAGGGTGAACAAACAGGAGGCTAAAATGCAAGAGCTGGGCATCAGAAATATTTGACGACAAATCCAGTTGAATAAATATTTACAAACTTCATTCCAAAAACAAACCAATGGAGTCATTTCAAGTCTTTTAAATGTAAATGAGCTACCTAGACACTTCTTGTTATTTGGGTAGTTGTAATCTTTTGATAATATTATTATTATTTGATAGAATGCATGCAAGCTATAAACCAAATAAATGCTGAACTGATATTGCAAATTGCTAATGCATATGAAGCGAAGATGTATGATATCCACGTCTCACCTGTTTTACAAAATAGCCAACAGCATTATTATCAGCATATGTGAGAAAATGAGAGAGATTATCCCCATCACGTGCATGCTGCTTCAAGTGATTCATCAGTCGGGTCCCATAGCCTTTAACTTGTTCATCGGCAGTAATTGCGCAAAAAGCTATCTCCCCAAACCGTTGACTGTACATACATTTAAAGTGACAGATACTTATTGGCACAAAAACACACACATGCACCAGAAGGAACTCATGGTTTAATATATGAGGAATGCATCCTTGGAAATCAGTATTCCTAAATACCTTTTATATATTTCTTATAAAAATGTCCGCAACATTAGCTTTAAATCTTGTATCATAAAGAGTAGATATGAGAGTATATCTTGATATCATGATATAAGGACAGTCAAGAATATAGTAATGCAGGATTATCAACTTAATAAATGGACAATTGGAAACTAAAACCTGATATGATTGATTCTAGCATAGTTATAATCAGCGTATCAAAAATATGTTTATGGTTTTCAAATAAAATAAAAGCAAATGGTCAAGGTTCTAAAATTTATTTTTTTTAAAAAAATCGGACCGCCTAAGCAGTTTGTTACCCCGCCTAACGGGTTTTGAGCCACCTAGGCGTCTGATTTTTTCACCACTGTCTAGAGCCACCGATTTTCTAAAAGCGAGGCGGTGGGCGACTGCCTAGGCGCCGCCTGTTAGAACAGTGCAAATAGTATATTGAAGACATCTTACCTGGCATACGGCCTATATGTAATACCACCAACAACCACATTGCGCCGAATGACCATCACGGATTTGTGATTTCTGCAATAGAAGTAGCAAAGACAATGAAAATCAACAAAATATTATGTACCACATAAGCAAATATTTTTTCTGCTATGCTAAACAAAAAAATATCAATATGAAAGGATGGTTCACATGTAAACTTGTTGATTTACAAGTGGATATGGTAAAGTCAAAACACAAGGCAAAACATAATTTTGGGTAGTTAAGTTGTGAGAGTCTACATCCACGAATAAACTCACAGAGGGTTCATAAGACATCATGATAAAAAGAAATAAAAGATATACCATAATTTATCAACGTCCATCTGAATAATAAAGTATTCTATTATTTCGAATAAACGAATAACCCCAGAGAGCTTTGAACATGACTTTTAACATATAAGCAATCACCAAACAACTATAGTGGACATCACAAAAACAACTACCATAATTGACCCTAACAAGAAATTTGGTCAAGAGGCATCTCAAAAGCAGCTGCAAGGTCTGAAGTAATATTGGAGATACAAGGGGCTTCTTTTACATCCTACAATATTGATGTTTATACGCAAATCAATCCTCAATCCTCAATCACAATAAAATACAAACATGGAGGCAGGGACTTAATATCCCAAGTGGACACTATCTGGTGCATCTTTCTAGAATGTATTCAATTTAAGATAGGGTGGATGATGACATTAAAACTTTACATGGAACAGTTCAAATTTAGGAAGGCAAACCTATCCATTAAAAGACGAACAATGTATTCCCTTGGCATATTGGGTAGTTGCCTGGCAAATATGTTCTTCAATCCTATCAACCTGAAAATTAAAATGCCAAAATGAAATTAAGTTCAGCATTATTTGGTTAATTATTTTATGCTTGGCCAAACTTGATAGAGGTAGCAGAAATTTTTGGTCAAGCATCAGATAGATTGATGGAACGACATATTTAACAAACAAGCTTAACACGTGATATTAAGAGAGGGAAAGAGAGATACCAAACCATGTGTTCATCATCACCATCATTTGAAACACATACGAATTTGAGCCTCCCTGCTTCCTCCTGTAAATTTAGCACAAGTACCCTGATTGGCAACATACTGGAATTAAAAGAAAAGGTATAGCAATTATTTAAATTCGTAGAGCTTACCTCCCTCTTCAAACTCTCCTCCCTTGAACTGTAGGCCCCGCTGGTTTGTATGTTATCCGTAAAAATGCTCTTCACATTATCTTCCTTCACCACAATCCCTGGTACCGAACCATTGGTCCCGGCAACCGCATTGCCTGAACTATTAACATTAATATTATTCCCATTATTAGCTGTCCCGCCATCTCTCCCAACGTCAGTGGGTTCAACTTTAACCGAGTTCTCAGCTTTGAGCTTCGTATTTCTAACCACTCCAATGTTGGGCCCCGCGGCATTACTGTTTTCCAGCCGAGACGCGGTGAAATTGCGCACGGAGGAATCATCGTATTCCTCATCGGCAACCTCCTCGGACTCTTCATCCGAGTCTGAGTCGGCGCCGCGAGCACTGATGCTCTCCAGGTCATCGTTGGATGTCAGCGCACCGTCACGCGTGTCCGATAAAGACGGCGGGAATGGCGGCGCGTGGTCTTCAGGCGGCAACTTACGCTTGTGAATCGTCGAAGTGGCGGAGGCAGAGGCCGAGTGAGACGGTGACGGAGACTGTGAACTCCTCGAACGGACTGGCGCCGTTAAATGCGATGAATGCCCATCCATTATTCTTGCAAATATTACTAATTTACTATCTAGAAAAGTGAAAGAAGATCAGAGAGTACAATTGAAATTCAGTTCATAATGATCTTCACATAGACATTGGTCAGTTAGGGTTTTTGAGAAATTTGGGATATGATTTCCATTTTCTTTTACTCGTTCGCTGATTTGATAAGAGTGGTGAGAAAAATTCTGTTAAACCCATTTAATCGATCGAATTCGGTTTCGAAATTTTAAAAAATCGGGTAATTCGGTTCCGTTTCGATTTTTGTAAAAAAAATATCGATTTAATCGAATTAACCGAATTATTAAATAAATAATTTTGATTTTATTTTATTATGTTTTAAATATAATTTATCATATTTTTATATTTAATATTGTATATTATAATTAATTTTTTTAAATTTTTTATGAATAAAGTGTTTTATTATGATTAAAATAGAATATTAATTATTAATTTTATATATAATTTTAAAAAATTAAATTTTTTTAGAATATTAATTATAAATTATATATATAATTTTTAAAATTTTAATTTTTTTAAAAAAATCGGTTAATTCGGTTACCGACCGAAATAACCGATTTTAATTCGGTTCGGTTAATTCGGTTTTTGTGAAAATTCGGTTCGGTTCGGTTAGTCTAAAAATTTTCGAGTAAATCGGTTTTCGGTTAATTCGATTCGGTTTGTAACCGAATTAACCGAATACTCACCCCTACTCGCTGACGTATCGTTCGTGTCATTTTTTTTTGGATTTGTTTACGATAACAAGATGCTTATAAATAGTGATTTTTGAGGTTATTAAATACACTCTCTTTCAAAGAATAATCAACACCTTAGTGGAATGAGTTTGGATACCTAAGCACACACTTCTTCAAAAACCATCTACATCTCGGTGAAGTTTAAAGTTCTTAGAAAGAAACGGTTTATTTTATCTTACCCATGTGGATATTGTCCCCATGATAGGATGGATGACCAAGATTTGCCCATGCATATATAGGACCCAATTTTTTTTGAAATTGTATGTGTGGCAAAATCTTATCCGTTGAAATGAAGTGAGGGTAGTACCCACATAGGTAGGATCTCATCTACGCTTAGAAACCTCTCAAGTATGAGGAATTTAGAAGTCTATCATATATTAGGAAGATCATTCAAATATTATTTAAGGTGTTCTTCAAACTCAATTCAAGTTGTTACTATGCTACATAGGTAAATCGCATTGACAAAACCCTATGCGACAGGGTTGATAAAGTGTTGATAGAGATAATTGAATTAATGAACATTAGTTAGAACTCTCATTTACTTCACCAACTTAAACATAATGATGATAATATAATGTAATTTTGAATAAATATATACCATAAAACTTCAATAAATTAGCTAGTATCACCGCACATGAGATGCATGTATAAAATAATATATCATATTTAGTATTATATGTTATATTAACCACATTATTTGATTTAATTATGAATAAATTTAAAAGTAATTTGAGAAAAAATATATATATAATTATAGAAAAAATATATAAAATTTGATGAAAAATACTTATAATTACTAATATATAATTAAAATCAAATTTACATATCTACATAATATTTGGATAATTTTTGGGGTAAAAAAAGATGGTATCCCAATAATAAGTTCAACTATTATATGTAATATATAAATAATGTTGGGAGCATGTAATTTTATTGATTTAGAAATTTGTTAATTAATCGATAAATTAACAATTGTTATTTATCGATTAATTAACAATTGTTATTTTAAAAATGTGTTAATTAATCGATAAATTAATAATTGTTATTTTAAAAAGTGTATTTTCATCTAAAAAAATATCATTAAATTGATAAAACACTTTATTATTAATTTACTATGTAGTTTTTATTTTAGTATTATTCTAATTTTTGTATTAAGATTTTATATATTTGGTATCATAACTTTCTATATTATATATAAATGTTTCCATATTTTAGTTGCCTTAAAAATCGGTATATAGTTCTATTATTTGTAAAGAACATCAATTCAACTCATTTAATACCAATAATATCTCCCAACAATAACTTATCATCTAAAAGGTGTCCAAAAATCAAACATGACTGTTAGGATCGATTGAGTGAGTGAAAATATTTAGAAAGGGTTGAATAAACTCTTTATGATTTTCAAATCTTTTCAATGGGATGAAACAGTTTAGTGATAAAGTGAATTCAATAATCTTGTTGTCAATGTTAATCAGTTAACTTAAAGTGTGGAAATAAACTGAAAGACAGATTGAATACTTTAGAAATAAAGAACACAAAGATTTATGGATATTCGGAGACTTCAAATTCTCCTATGTCACCCTTTATATCTCAAGGATATGATTTTCACTAAAAGACTTTGATTAATTACAGAAACTGTAAAAACCCACTTCAGTTTGGTAATAAACATTTTCAAACCGAAACTCTGAGTATCTTTACAATTTTATCAGTACGCAACTGATATATTTTTCTAAGCACAACTAATTTAAAAAAGATCGAATATATTAACAATAAGTGATTGTGCTAGTGATCAAAATATAGCCCGAAATCTATGAATATATCTGATAAAGCATGAGCTTTTTGTGACTGAAAATGATTTGCTTATTCTTGTTCTTAATTGCTAACTTGATAATTGTCTCTCTTAACTATTACTCTCTTCTTAGTTGATCTTCTCGGCTATTTATAAGCTTTTCTCCCAAAGGTAATATTGAATGCGTTTAAATGTCATATATTTGTTAATTTGTCCTAAGTAGACATGTCATCAATCTTTTGGCAATCGTACATTATGGCATTCTGATATGCGGTGCTCCCACTACAATTTGCATTATGCTCTTGTACAAATTGTTGGTTGTTGGCTACGCTCTTTAACTGATGACTTGTCAAGCTGATATATCAGTTGACTTTATAGCCGATTCGATGAACTGACTATGTAACTGATCAGTGTTCACTGATATTTCAGTTCGCCACACAGCTTCAGTTAGCTTTAATCAGTTCAGTTGCATTCGATTGTTTAGTGCATTAATTATCAATCGGGAAACTTCAGTTCAAGTCATCTTAGTTCAGTTACGTTCAGTTGAGTTAATCAGTTCTGTAATATTCAAAGCTCAATTTTTCAAACTCTGAAATTCTGATTCCAACAATTTCCCCCTTTTTGATTTTTGAAAAACTTAGAATTCAAAAACTGATATGAACTGAATCTTGTAGATAAAATAATCTTTCATTTGCAAATAATATTTCACTGTACAGATTCTTACAAAGAATGAAAGAATTAAATAAAAGAATAAAAGAATGTCTTCTAACTGATACTCTGCCAAATCAAAGAATAAAGGAATAGAGACTGTTTTCTAACTGATCTTTATTTCTTAGCTCTTTTATCAGCCGGTTCTTGATCAGTGGGTTGACTCGGTCTTTTATTTGATTGCTATTGCTGTTCTTCTTCCCCCTTTTTGTCAACACCACCAACTCGTTTAGATAAAATACGGACTTCTGAAGTGACTTGGGATATAGCATTTAAAAAATTTGTTCCTGTATCAAATACATTCTCTTTGTCATGCTTGTTTGTATGAAATCAATTTGATTGATAAGCGTGTCTTGAGTTTGGAAAAGAGCTGGTACTGTAACTGTAACGCCCCAGATTCGACAATTGTCCTCACTGTATCAAGACGGGTCTTTTCAGCGTGCTTATGTCCTCACTCACATGCACCCTGGGAAACTTCCCAGAAGGCCACCAATCCCAAAATTGCCCCAAGTCAAGCACGCTTTACTTTAGAGTTCTTATGTGATGAGCTACCGAAAAGAAGATGCACCGTGATATGAGTAGTAAATATCAAATCTTTTAAGCCCTCTTCAACTGTACAGTCCATTACATTGAACAATCTTGGAATCCCTCTCATTCCTGTATGGTATTGGTTCATTCATATTCCCTCCACCTATAAACCTGCCAGGAGCCGCTCATTGTCCGTGCAACCTCATGGCACCGGCGATCACCCCCTGTCCTCTTCGGCCCCGGGCCTCACATGCCCACCAGCTTCCGCTTCGTTCGTCCCCGAACCACAGCGTACTAAGAGAGGTCGGCTCTGATACCACTTGTAACGCCCCAGATTCGACGACTGTCCTCACTGTATCAAGACGGGTCTTTCCAACGTGCTTATGTCTTCACTCACACGCACCCTAAGAAATTTCTTAGGAGGTCACCCATCCCAAAATTACCCCAAGTCAAGCACGCTTAACTTTAGAGATCTTATGTGATGAGCTACCAAAAAGAAGATGCACCTTCTTGATCTGAGTAGTAAATATCAAATCTTTTAAGCCCTCTTCAACTGTACAGTCCATTACATTGAACAGTCTCGGAATCCCTCTCATTCCGGTGTGGTATTGGTTCATTCATGTTCCCTCCAACTAGAAGCCTGCCAGGAGCCGCTCATTGTCCGTGCAACCTCATGGCACCGGCGATCACCCCCCGCCCGCTTTGGCCCCGGGCCTAACAGTCACTCTGTCCTTCTTCAACTGATCTACTAGGATAAATAAGGAAGTAATATCTTTAGTAACCTGGTGGAGGCTTTTCTTAGTATTCTCCTTCATATATTAAATTTTTAATCTATGCAGCAGTTGGGTTCATGTCAGAAACAGTTGAAATTAGATTGTGCAAACTGGACTAGATTTCTTCAATCATAATGTCAGCAGCCATAGGTATCTCAGGAGACATGGTTTTAGGTGTATCTCGATCTTCGTCCTCGTCTTCATCTTCGTCCTTGTCTTCTTCATTGAAAATAACCATGGCAAACTGTGGTGCTTCATTCTCTCTTGAGCTAGTTCAGCAATAGTTTCTTCAACTGGTTCCTGATGAGTGTTTTGTGTAAAGGTAGAAGTTTGAGCAGTAGTTGAGTTGTTTAGCTCTTCAGTTGGCACTTGCACGTCTTCTATTTGCTCTGAGTGCAATTGAGCCATTTCAGCTTGATTCTGTAGTTCAGTCATGGCAGCCGACTGAACTAGTTCTTCAGCTTCTTGTAACACAGCCTCTGAGGCTGGTTGTTCTGTTATTCTCTGGCCTTCAACTGATTGATCAGTTATAAGATTCAGCTGAATATCAATGGCAACGTATTGTATCACTTCGTCGACATTTGCTAGTGACAACTCAGCATCTGTATATAACTGAAGACTAACTGGAGGAGATTTTGTGGGAGCAGAATAAGATGATGGTTGAGCATCCTGAGAAGTAGGAACAGTCACTTGCTCATAAATTTGTTCAAAAACTGGCTCCTTGGATGGCTCTGGCTGAGCCGTAGATGTTTCAGTCTGCTCCGCTGATGTTGGGCTTTAGGAATTTACTGGTATGTACAGTTGTTGATTTAATTCCCAAGCTTTGATGCTCATTTGTAATGATAAGAGATCAGAGTCCAATTGCCGAAAAACTGCTCTGTCATTGTAGGCAGTTGGACTGATCAGATCATAATTCTTTCCCAGCTGAGCTGCCTTCAACTAGCTTTTTCACCTGCATTAGATTAAAAAAATAGGTTCTCCTCTCCAGTGCTTGAACGATTGTGACAGCTTTTACTGTCTTCAGTACTATTGTTTCTATGGCGGGTTAAAACTGATGTCTTCCTCAATCGTCTGGAAAACACTTCAGTCCTATATCTGACCCATTCATCATAAGTTTCCAACTTTGATTTAGAAAACTCATTTATTTCATTCCATAAAAGATCAATGTGAGTTTGATTCGGATTGGCAGGTCTGGGCTCTTCAATCAACTTGTCATTACCTTTTGGATCAGTTAGGACGTGAGAAATGCTCAGCCCTGAGGTGGTGGAATCCACCTTCTCTCGAATTACCACACCCTTACGTCGATCAACTGGTAGAACAATTGGTCTGTCGGCAACGATGGGTGGTGCGCAAAGTCCAACCAATGTCAGTTTTTCACCAGATTCGATGATAATTTTATTTGGAGGAGCAGTTGGCTTCGTTTGCTGAGGTTCTTCAGCTGATGATGCAACTGGAACTGCTCGAATTGGCATAGTAGTTAGCGGTGGTTCAGCTCCAGTTGGCATAAGGCGATCAACTGGAATAGCTTCAACTACAGCTAGCTTGATCTTCTGGGACCTTGGATTTTTAACAATTTTCGAAGATGGAATTTTCTTTGATTCAGTTTCGCTGAAAATCAATTTCCTTTTGATTGTCTTTGTCTTCGCCAAATCCTTTGTTCCGGCCTTCTTGACTGATTTGGGAGCTGTTAGCATCCCAATCTCCTTTTTGATCTTGATAAACTGCTCAGGAGATATGTCCAGCTTTGTATTTGGTTACTGAACATTCTTGGTATTGAAGACCTTGAATTTAGAT
Organism: Primulina eburnea; assembly: GCF_022965805.1. NCBI lineage: Eukaryota > Viridiplantae > Streptophyta > Magnoliopsida > Lamiales > Gesneriaceae > Primulina > Primulina eburnea. The sequence continues at coordinate 171,304 of NW_027331580.1, forward strand.
ATTTCTCAGCTAAGTCATCCACCAAACCAGATTTCTCCAGCAGGTAGCTGAGTGGTACAACAAAACCATTTGACTGTTTGGAAGACAAGACCATATTTTTCAGTATGTTGAAGATGATGGTCGACCAGTTCAGTCTCATGCCATTCATGATTTCTCTCATAACCTAGAACTTCTCAAGGGTGAGGGCAGAAAATGAGCCTGACTTGGCGAGAACACCCTTGGCAACTATGTCAGCCAACAATTGTATCTCTGGCTTCAGTTATTTCTTGGGATCAGATACCTTGATCTTCTTCCCATCAACAGATAGCAGAGTTTTCATTTCCTCAATATCAGCAAGCTTTATCTCAGAGAAATGAGATAAACCGTCAGAGGGTAGTTGGAAGAGGGTGTTGAAAGTGTCTTCATCTGTGGGGACCCAAACGCTAATTCATTTCTTATTCGTCTTTGGGAATAATAGGATCAATTAAATAAACTGGGTCTAAATTTTTTTTAAAATATAAATGCGGAACATAAGATAATCAGTCTTACATACATGTTAAAAGTAAAAGTAAAAGTCTTGTACAAAATACATTTCCATCAAACTAAGGTCCAACAGCTACAATCTAGAGCTGAAACCAACTCTACTTCTGGGTCCGGATCTCCACGCTAAATTGACCTCTCATCCTCTTCTCAACCCTGATCATGTCACACCTGTTGTTATGCATACATACAAACACAACAACAGCCAGATAACTCTAGTGAGAACAATATTCCCAGTATAAATAATGTATACATGCAATCATATAAACATATACAAAAGCATATAATAGTTATCAAAACCATGTATCAAATCTGAAAACATGAAATGATATAAGACTGTAAATTAACTCATATCTCTGACTCGACTCTGATCTAGTCTAGTCTAGGGATCCCGGTTCCCGGACGTTGGTATACTATATCGAATCTCAGCAATAGAAGTCGATCCACTCCTAAGCAACAACGATATAAACCGAACATCCAATGTCTTGGCACCTCCGCCAAAGACTAGGCATATCCGCCTATGACTCTTTCTCGATATCTATCTTCTATTCTCTACTCTTCTATAAATCAATAGAATAAGCATATTCATTCAAATATTACCAAGGTATTAAAACAATAACAAACAAGTATGTGGTTTAGGGAAAACTCAAGTCAAATCCAACTCGAGTTGTATCTCCCGGTTAACATTGATTTATACCTTTCTTTCGTCGGGTTTCGGATCTGTTCTGACTTCGAAATCTTCACTATCAATCTGGCATAACATATTCGAGGAATACAATATCAACATATATCCCAATCAATACCGGATATAATCAGAACTTAATCTAATTTTGTTTTGACGGCATAACATCGCAATCTTTAAATACCGGTACTACAAAATCAGTATATACCAATCCCAATAACTCCTAATCAATCAACAAACATAATCTGATACCAAATCTGTATAATCTCAATCAAATCAACTCTGAAAATCATAAAAATTTCATACGATGTCTGTTCTTTGATCTGGTTTCGATTATACGATGTCTAATATATCAAGAACACAATATATCAATCATGTCTGATTCCTTCAATATCATATTTTTTTATCATATAAAAAACCTAAGAAACTCACGTCCGTGTGAAGCCGTTGACACGAGGAGCATAGAAATATGTTCGAATCAAAAATCGGACGGGCGGATCTTGCACAAGCTAATTTCTAGTACTTGAGAATTCTCCCGAGCTTCCTTCGTTTTCCTCTTTTCCTTTCTAAATGTTGAAGGAATAACATTGCTTATTATATATACAATGTACGGGTGGCTTCATCTTCTTGTTGCACGTCTCGCGCATATGCGCGACCCTCCTCGGCGCATATGCGCGAGACATTCTGTCTCGGCACTTAACCTTCACGGCAGCTCGCGCATATGCGCGCACCATCTTCGCACATATGCACGAGACCTACTGTCTCGGCAATTATCCTCTGCACATTCTCACGCATATGCGCGCACTCTCTTCACGCGTATGCGTGAGGTTCTCTGCCTGTCTTGCGCATATGCACGCCTCCTGGTCGTGCATATGCGCGAGGGGTTCTGTCTACGCACATACCTTGTGTCTTCTTTCATCTTTCCCGTCTATCCTGGTCGTGCATATGCGCGAGGGGTTCTGTCCTCGCACATACCTTGTGTCTTCTTTCATCTTTCCCGTCTATAATCACATCAATTATCAATTAATCATTTCAGATTACGGTATTAAAATCTCGGGCATTACATTTCTCCCCCCCAAAGATACGATTTTGTCCCCTAAATCACATGCAATCAAATCATATTAAATAAGAAATGTATAACATAAGCTAAACAGAAAACTCACATCAATAAAATAACTCTGGGAATTTCTGTCTCATGTCTGATTCAGTCTCCCAGATAGCTTTTTCAATGCCATGTCGACTCCACTGAACTTTCACAAGCCGAATAGTCTTCATTCTGAGTTGTTTTTCTTTACGATCGAGAATCTGGATCGACTTTTCAAAATAACTCAGAGTCTCATACAGTTCTGCCTCGTCTGGCTGGAGAATATGTGAAGCATCAGGAAGATATTTTTTCAATAAAGATACATGAAAGACATCATGAATTCCAGATAAATAAGGCGGTAGATCTAGTCGATAAGCACGATCTCCTATCTTCTCGAGAATCTCATACGGCCCAATATATCAAGGAGACAACTTTCCTTTCTTGCCAAATCTGACAACGCCTCTGAAAGGAGAAATCTTCAGAAATACCCGGTCTCCTGCCTCAAATACTAGAGGTCTACGTCTGACATCGGCATATTTGGCCGTCTATCTTGAGCTGTCTTCATTTTCTTCTGAATCAGCTTCACTTTCTCGGTCATGTCTCAGATCATATCAGGTCCAATCTCAGGTACCTCAGAAATATCGTCCCAATACAGAGGGGATCTGTACTTCTTGCCGTACAACGCTTCAAAAGGAGCCATATCTATACTCGTCTGATAGCTGTTATTGTACGAAAACTCACAAAGTGGCAATAAATCTTGCCAACTAGTGCCAAAATCTAGCACTACAGCTCTAAGCATATCTTCTAATGTCTGGATAGTTCGCTCTGACTGTCAGTCAGTCTATGGATGATATGCGGTACTCAGATGTAACTTTGTACCTAGAGCTTCTTGCAAACTGTGCCAAAAGTGCGAAGTAAACCGAGGATCACGGTCTGATACAATCGACTTCGGCACTCCGTGCAATCTGACAACTTCTCTGACATAAATCTCTGCCATCTGGTCATGTCTGTACGTCATCTTGTACGGAATAAAACTTGCTGATTTGGCCAGTCTGTCAATCACAACCCAAATCGCATCACAACCTCAGGAGGATTGCGGTAGCTTCGTCACAAAATCCATCGAAATGTGATCCCATTTCCACTCTGGAATGGATAAGCTATGCAACAGACCTCCTGGTTTCTTTCTTTCTGCTTTTACCTGTAGGCAATTCAGACACTTGGATACAAATTCTGTAATATTTGCTTTCATTTGTTTCCACCAAAACTGTCTCTTCAGATCATTATACATCTTTCTGCCACAAGGATGAATACTAAATCGACTATTGTGCGCTTCGGACAACATCTATCGTTTCAACTCTGAAACATCTGGCACAACAATTCGGTTATTCACATATAAAACATCATCACAAACCTGATACTCGGATTGATGCCCTCCTCTGACCATCAAAATCGAGTTCTGAACATTCTGATCAACTTTCTGGGCTGCTTTAATTCTTACCATCAACTCTGCTTAATCTGTTTCCCTCTAGCTTTCAATTGATCTCTCTTTCCACCATTGCTGCTACTGCCACTCTCAAATCTAGGAGGGGGTTGGTGGAACTAAGTAGAAGGTGGTTGTTGTAGTCTCGGTGCTGGTGCAACATACGAAGCTCCTTTCTGTCTCGTCAGACCCGCTTCAGCTCCCTTTGCTCGATTCAAAGTATCAGCAAAGTTATTCGGTCGCCTATGTTCACCAATGTAAAGATCTCAGGATTCAACCCATTGATGAACTGATCAGCAACGGTGTAGAGGCCCGTATTTCGTATTTCTAAATTTGCAGAATTATTTAAATTTTTTCTTTTTAATTAAATAAATGCCTCATTCATAAAATAAACTGATAAAAGGTTTAATGTTAAAGTAGCAGCGGAAGTAAATATAGTTTTCAAAACATAAACTTAAAATAATTCAACATGATGAAAATGAGTTTTGAGCATAAAATGATAAATAAACTGAAGCATGAGGTCCTCGGGTTCCTACTACTGTCGACCCAAGCTAGCTCACTGGTCCCCGCCCTCGGTCCCGACCTCGTCAGTACCTACAACAATCAAGTCTAGTAAGTCTAAATACTCAGCATGTATATATCGTGAATAACAAGTAAATATTTCATAAAATTTCGTGTACATAAAAATATCGTATCGTAAAGCGTAAGGTGAAAATCGTGTCATGAATAATTATAAATACGTGCATATCTAAAAATCATACGTAAAACCTTTGCTCAATAGAGCTCTGTCGTGACATATCATATCGTAATTCTAGGTAGAGATAATGTTCTACGCAAGTGGCCCATAACATAACATGAATCGTCTGATCAAACTAAACCATAGTATACTGGATGGTAGAGATCACCACAGCCCTTGGACTGGATGTCCGTAAAAATAAACTGGTCGTAAGTCACCGGGTGAAGCAATCCCATAAGCGTGTGGTGGCCACAAGACATATCGCATATATCTCAAAAATAAACATTTTATATTTTATGCACGTAATATAAGTATAACCCTGTTTTACCGAATGAGTTGGATCATTCCGAAGCTCGCTGCAACCTAATTATAACATGAGAAACATGCAAATAAACTTAACTTGACCGACACTTCATAATCGAACTAGAAACGAGACAATTACGCCCAACAAACTTAGTATTCAACAATGGCTTCGTACCAACCCGAACCAACATTGAACCGTCGTTTAGCCATGATTAAAATACTCCTAAAATACTAGAAAACATAACCATAGGGCTGTAATACACGAAAATAGTGAATGGAGGCCAAAATCGTGCAACGCTCTTTCGAGAGTCACTTTGGCACATTGCACCGTAAATTCTCGTACGACCTCTAAACTTAAACAAATCACGAACGGCCAAAAAAATGACCTTCCTAACTCATTGAGGTACTGTACAGTCCAAGGCCATAGGCTAAAAGCCAACCAAGAACTCGCACGAAACCTCTGAACCGCAGCAAAGCTGCTGTCCAATTACAGTAGCAGCACTTGTGCTTGCATCGCTTCGTTTACGAGGCTACTGGCAATTGGGGCTTGAAACACCGACCAGAGCCTCTTCCCAACATCCTAAAGTGTGGCTTGAACCATGTATAAGGCCCTAGGCCAACCACAATCCTAGCAACACCCAAGACAACCCAACGCTTGAAACCGAGAACACCAAACAAATTTTGTGCCATGTGATGGTGTGGATCGTTTGTTGTCTTGTGTCGTTCCAGTGGTCATATGGTCGACCATGTCTCGATCTAGACATGATGAAGTATTATATAAACCATGGCTATGGGCTAGAAGCTGACACACCCAAAACAGAAAAAAAATGGAAACCGGGGGACGCTTGTGTTGTTTTGTTTTAAAATCGATGGGACCATGAACCAAGACTTGAGAGGCCATCTTGGTCACGCCCTAGACATGCTAAGGAAGGGTTCCAACCATGGTTACAGGCCTTAGACCAACCATGATCCGAACCTTCAACTTAGACAGCCCAAAACCAAAAACCGTGGCTCAACTTGTAACTAAGAGGAAAGTTGATGTCAAGCCTTCATCCAGCGTGTAGGGGCTTGAACTAATGGACCAACATGATCTTGACACACCCTAGTACGTGCCTAGATGCAACGTTGAGCGCCTGGAATTGAGCCAACCTCTTGAACCCACAAAAACAATAAAATCGTGGGGCACAAGTGAAATGGCCGAAATTTCTGTGCAGAATTTTGTTTTGAAAAGTTGCTGTCATTTCTGTTTTTGCTTCATGATTTATGGACATAACATGGTTTAAAAATATGTATACTTGATTGATGAGAAAAGAATAACATATACATGCGTGGAAATTTCGTTTAGAAGAAAACAAAATGATACGACGAACTCGGCACGGCGGAGACAGAGTTTCTTTTCTTGTTTTCTCTCTTGTTTTCTCTTGATGCAAGTCACGATTTTTGTTGCTGATTTAATCTGAAATTTCGAGAGTGAGGATGGAGAGAATGTCTAGGAAATGAATGGGAAGGTTACCAAATAAATGGGGGATTCAATGGCAAGATAAAAATCTTTATATCCTTGATTCTTTGGGAGATAAGGAAATGAGGTGATATTATTTGATTGAGGGAGATTTAGGTGAGGTGAGATGACCAAAATCTTGCAATTCAAATTAAGGTAGAAATATTGCTTAATTATTAATTATTGGTGATTAAAAGTGAGGGAATTATCTTACCAAGAAAGGATAAGGAAATGAATCAAAAATGAAGAGTTGTCAATCATAATTTAAATCTACAAGGGGTGGCCGAAATTTGATAAATAAAATGGGTAAAATATTGCTTAATTCTTGAATTTTAACCCTTTAAAGTTTTAAACACTTATTATGTATTTTAGTGAAATAATAAATTAATTTGGGATAGTAATTTTCTTGCATGCATGGCTAATTCTTAAAAATAAATTACTAACATGTTAAGTTACAATTTCTTAAATAAAATAGGCCTAGATTAATTTATCCCAATTTGTTACACATTTTAATTTAGGCTTTTAATTAATTATGGGACATAAAAGAACTTATTTACTACTTATCTCCAATTAGTTAAACAAATCCTTAAACTTCTTTTACATTAAAATAAATTATTCTTTGTCTTAAATTAAGTCTAGGAATATTTTCTTATTATTAAAATTTATCTCAATACTCCAACTCCAGTCCGGCCTCGCTTATTTATCCGTAAAAATAAAGCCAAACTTCTGCGTAAAATAAATAATCATAACTCTACAAATTTAAAAAGAATGAATTTAAACCCTCATGCATAAAAATCATTTTAATTTAAATAATAGGTATCATGCATGGCTTATACGTAATCTGATTTTCGGGTTCTACAACTGTGGGGACCCGGACGCTAATATTTCTTATTAATCTTTGGGATTTAATTATCAGTTCTGATAAGCAGGGTCTAAAAATTTTTCTTTTAAAATATCAAGTGCGGAAGGTAATGGCATTATTCTATTATACATATCTATATAAAAATACAATTCAGTATAAAAGTACAATACTGTACAATCTAAGTCTAAGGTTCGATTACTAAGTTCAAGTAATAAACCAAATCTACAGTATCCCGGAATCACCACGCTATCTAGTCCAGCCTCTTTCTCATCTTGACCCTGATCCAGCCCCACCTGTTGTCATGCACACATACAAAACAAGACAACAGCCGGATAACTCCGGTGAGAATAAATCCCAGTATAAAACATGGTAAGCATGTATATAAAAAATCTAAATCATAAAACATGCTATCATGAACATATTCAAAAGTAATAGATTTCATAATCTATGAAATCTACTCAAAATAAGCATGTAACTCAATTCAGATAAACATGCAATTTAAATCAAATCATATAAACATGCTATCATACTGAAAGCAATAAACATGGGTTTCATAGTCTATGAAACCACATCTATAAACACATGCAGTTCTAATCAAATAATGTCTAGACTCGACTCAACTATAACTCTAGGGATCCCGTGATGAATAAGACGTCAATGGCTGTTACCTACTCATCCGATCGTGGTAACTGTACGTCTTATTCCTAGACTCCGGCCATGGCTGTATCATGGTGCTACAATCGGAGGGTGTCTGCTCCTATGTACGATACACCGAACGTCTAGAAGTCTGACTATCTGTCAAACTTTCCTATCTCAAATGCAATGTATAACAATCTGTAAACAAAGCATGCTCATTTCCAAAAGATTTGAATATAAAGTCTATAAACAAATCATAATCATATCAAAAGATAAACAATAATCAAGTATGTGATTTTATTGGGAAACTCAAATAGGATCTTATTTGAGTTATGTCCTCCCGAATATCACATGAATTATACCTTTGTCGTCCCGGTCTGATGAAGACGATGATCTGTACTCAAATCTGTCCATATCAATCTGAAATGACAATATTGAATACACTGTGTCAGTGAATAACTCAATACACAATCTGTTCTGATCAAGACTCAACTCAGTACATAATCTGATCAATATCTGAATAAGATACAATCTGATCCATATCAATAATATCACAATCTAATCGAAGTCATATCTGAATCTGATTAATCTAAATCAATACTGAATCTGATCAATCTAAATCAACTGATGTTTCGACGGCATAATAATACAATCTGAATAACCCCGTCAATCTGAACATCACAAATATAATACTGGAACTCATAATCTGTGTCAATATAATTTATACTCTGAATATTAACACAATTCTGATATAGAATCTCAGTCAATATCTTTCAAAAATCATAACAATTACAGAAACAGTCTGTTCTTTAATCTGAATTCAATTCTATAATGTCTACGGTAGCAGAAACACCACATCTGAATCATATTCAATTCTAGCAACATCATATTTTCAAAACATCTCTAAACTTAACAAAACTTACGTCCAGTTGTAGCCTGCGTTGATAGGAACACAGTACCGAAGTCGGATTCAAAATCGAATAAGCGAATCTTGCTGAATCATAATTTAAACTATAATGGAACTTGGAGGATTCTAAGAGCTTCTCGTTCGTTTTCTGGAAATCTGAAGGATACACTATATATATAAACCTATATATACATAACAAGTGGCATGCTAGAAAAACGTGGATGATTTACCAATTGCATGCGTCGCGCATATGCGCGCACTGTCTCGGCGCATATGCGCCCAATGTTCTGGACTCGCCGCGCATATGCGCGCTACTCTCCCGCGCATATGCGCCCGAGCCACTGGACGTGCCGCGCATATGCGCGCAGTCAAGTCGCGCATATGCGCGAAGGGTTCGGTCTTGCTCGCGCATATCTCGCGCACCTCAATGCGCATGTGCGCCCTCCCTTCTTTGCACACCCATTTAAACCTATTTTGCTTCTTTCTCGGTCCTATCCGTTTCGTCTATAATCATATCGATCATCACCAATAAATTATAATAATCCTCATCAAATCATTTCGGATTAATTTCTGATTACAGTAATAAAATCTCGGGCATTACAACAACTCTCCCCCCTTAAAAGAAATTTCGTCCTCGAAATTAAAACTTACCGAATAACTCGGGGTATCGACTCTTCATCTCTGGCTCTGATTCCCACGTAGCTTCCTCCTCCGAATGATTAAGCCATTTGACTTTCACTAGCTTAACCAGTTTGTTCCGAAGCTTTTTCTCCTTTCTGTCTAAGATTTGCACTGGTCTCTCTTCATAAGATAGGTTCGGAGTGAGCTGCAACAGCTCAAAGTTCAAGACATGCGAAGGATTCGCCATATACTTCCTCAGCATAGAGACGTGGAACACATTGTGTACTCCGGCCAGATTCGGCGGAAGAGCAACACGATAAGCTAACGTCCCAACCCTGTCGAGGATCTCAAATGGTCCGATGAATCTCGGACTAAGCTTTCCTTTCTTTCTGAACCGCATGACACCTTTCATAGATGCTATCTTCACAAAAACATGGTCGCCAACGGCAAACTCTAGATCTCTCCTCCTCTGATCCGCATAACTCTTATGTCGACTCTGAGCAGTCCTCATCCTATCACGGATCTTGACTACTACATCGGCAGTCTGCTGAATGATCTCCGAACCCAATTCTGATATGTCTTGTGGCCACCTTATGCTTATGGGTTTGGAAATCGGTAGGTGCAACCGAGGACCTCTCCACCCGGTGACTTATGACCGGTTTATGATTATGTATGGGTACGGACATCCAGTCCAAGGGCTGTGATTGATCTCTACCGCCCAGTATACTGTGGTTTAGTCTGATCAGGCGCTCACGTTATGTTATGGGCCACTTGCTTAGAAACATTATCTCTACCAGAAAAATTATGATAGGTTATGACAGAGCTCTATTGAGAAAAGCTTTTACGTATGAATTTTCAGATATGCATGTAGTTATAATTATTCATGATACAATTTTCACCGTACGCTTTACGATACTTTATTTTTATGATGCATGCGATTTTATGATATATTTACTTGTTAGTCACGATATATACATGTTGAGTCTTTAGACTCACTAGACTTGATTGTTGTAGGTATTGATGAGGTCGAGACCGCGGGCGGAGACCAGTGAGCGATCTTGGGACAACACTAGTAAACCCGAGGACCTCATGATTTAGTTTATGCACTTTTTATTATTCAAACTCAGTTTTAATACGTTGAATTATTTTTAAATTGATGTTTACGTTGGATTATTTTTAAATTGTTGGTTGAAAACAATATTTGCTTCCGCTGTTATTTTAAAATTAAAAGTATTTACATGTTTATTTTAATTAAATGAGACAAGAAAATTATTTATTTAGAAAATTTTTAATAATTCCGCAAAATTATGAATACGAAATGCACATGGGCTGTTCCCGATTGGGCTTAAGTCCCCTCACGGTTATCCCATTACCCATTACTCATAGAACTTCTCCAGCCCAGGCACTGGAGCTTTTGCCTTCCCAGGATTAGAACCCAAGACCTCCTGGACTTATATAGATCTTGGCAGCAATCTTGGTACCAGTTGATCTACCAAAGCTGTCCTATATGCCCAAAGAGCATCGTCTAACCTTACAGACCAATCTTTTCTACTAACACCTACCACTTTTTCCAGAATCCGCTTCATCTCTCAGTTAGACACTTCCACTTGACCACTCGTCTGGGGGTGATAGGGAGTAGATATATTATGTTTAACACCATATTTGCTTAAAAGTTTTTCCAAGAATTTGTTGCAAAAATAGGTGCCACCATCACTAATGATTGCTCGTAGTGTCCCAAACCTGTTAAAAATATTTTTCTTTAAAAATTTCAGGACCACTTGAGCATCATTAGTGGCATATGCTTCTTCCTCTACCCACTTAGACACATAGTCTACCGCCACCAAAATATATTTTTTTGTGAAAGAGCTGGGAAACGGTCCCATGAAGTCTATTCCCCATACATCAAAAACCTCACACTCAATAATATTATTAAAAGGAATTTCATGACGGTTAGAGATGTTACCTATCCGCTGGCATTGATCACAGGTAAGCACATAAGAACGAGCATCCTTAAAGAGGGTTAGCCAATAAAAGCCACATTCAAGTACCTTGGATGCCGTCTTGGTTGGTCCAAAATGGCCACCTACCTCACGGTCATGGCAATGGTTCAGTATTTGACCAAATTTCTCCTCTGCAACAAAACGTTTGATCATAGAATCTGCACAGATCTTAAACAAAAATGGTTCCTCCCAAAAATAATGTTTTCACGTCAGAAAAGAATTTCTTACGTTGATGAAACGATAGATTGGGTGGCGGAGTGCCTGTGACAAGAAAATTTGCAAAATTCGCATACCAAGGACAGGGTCTCACCTCAAATAGCTGCTCATCAGGAAACCAATCATTTATAGCATGATCTACACAGTCATTACTAATCAGCTCCAACCTAGACAAGTGATCCGCCACAACATTCTCGACACCCTTCTTATCTTTGATTTCTAAATCAAATTCTTGTAACAATAAAATCCACCTAAGTAGGAGTGGCTTTGCATCTTTTTTAGCAAGTAGATATTTTAATTCCGAGTGATCTGTGTAAACAATTACTTTGGACAAGACAAGGTACGAATGAAATTTGTCAAGTGCAAATACTACTGCAAGAAATTCCTTTTCAGTTGTTGCATAATTCACTTGAGCCTCATCTAAGGTCTTATTTGCGTAGTAAATTGTATGAAATACTTTGTTTTGCCGCTGGCCAAGCACAGCTCCCACCGCAGTATCACTAGCATCGCACATGACCTCGAAGGGTAGATCTCAATCTGGTGCCACCAAGATAGGAGCCGTCACTAAGCGCTCCTTCAAATTCTCGTATGCCTGTAAACAGTCAGAATTAAAATCAAAGGGCACATCTTTCATAAGTAAGGAAGATAGAGGTTTGGCAATTTTAGAAAAATCTTTGATAAAACGCCGATAAAAACCGGCATGGCCTAGAAAACTTCTAACTCCCTTAATGGATGCCGGAGGTGGTAAGTTCTTGATAACTTCAACTTTTGCCTTATCCACCTCCATTCCATGCCCTGATATCTTGTGCCCCAATACTATTCCTTCTTGTACCATAAAATGGCATTTTTCCCAATTCAGCACCAAATTCGTCTCCTCACATCTCATCAATACCACCTTCAAATTCTGCAAACAGTCATCAAAAGAAGAGCCAAAAATCGAGAAGTCATTCATAAAAATTTCAAGATAGTTTCTATCATGTCATGGAATATAGCGGTCATGCATCGTTGAAAAGTGGTAGGGGCATTACACAAGCCAAAAGGCATCCGTCTGAAAGCAAAAGTGCCATAAGGACAAGTGAAATTTTTTTTCTCTTGGTCCTCAGGTGCAATCATGATTTGGTTATACCCCGAATACCCATCTAGAAAACAGTAAAACTCATGACCCGCTAACCTCTCTAACATTTGATCAATGAATGGCAGTGGAAAGTGATCTTTACGGGTAGAATCATTTAATTTCCTATAATCAATGCATACACGCCACCCCGTAATTGTCCTAGTGGGGATTAATTCATCTTGTTCATTTGTGATCACAGTAATCCCACCTTTTTTCGGCAAACACTGAATATGACTTACCCATGCACTATCAGATATAGGATAGATAATACCTGCATCAAGGAGTTTGATAGTCTCTGCTTTTACTACCTCTTGCATCTTTGGATTTAATCTCCTCTGAGGTTGCACAAGGGGTGAGTACTCGTCTTCCATCAAGATCTTATTCATGCAGACTGACGGGGTTGATCCCTTTTATATCTGCCACCTTCCATGCAAAAGCACTCTTGTGCGCTTTCAAAACTTCCAACAGTTTGGCCTCCATCACATCTATCAAAACAGCAGAAACAATGACAGGTAAAGTGTTATTCTCACCTAAGTATACATACTTTAGGTGTGGAGGCAATGGTTTGAGCTCAAGCGTCGGTGGCTCCTCCAGGCTTGACTTCTAAGGGATCAAATCTCTTCGATCTCCTAAGTCCTCTAGTCTCATCCTTATTGGCCTCTTCCATGGCTGGTTGGCATTGAAGTATGCCACTATTTCGACTTTCTCTTCGTCCAATTCATCTTTTTTCATTTTAGTAGTGAGAGTGGCCTCCAAAGGCTCCCTAAGAGCATCCTGCACATAGTTAGACACAAAAGTATCAAAAGCATCAATTCTATAACAACTATCAGAATGCAGTGTGTGCTTAAGTGCATTAAAAACATCAAAAGTAATCTCTTCCTCGCCCACTCTCAACCTCAACTTCCCTTCTCAAACATCAATCAGGGCCTTGCCAGTCGCAAGGAATGGTCTCCCCAAAATCAAGGACATCTCCATATCCTCCTCCATGTCGAGCACCACGAAATCAATAGGAAAAATAAACTTATCTACTTTCACTAGCACATCCTCAATTACTCCCCGTGGATACTTGACAGATCTGTCTGCCAGCTGTAAAGACATCCTTGTTGGCTTAGGTTCCCCCAACCCAAGTTTCCTAAACACAAACAAAGGCATAAGATTAATACTTGCACCAAGATCACACAAAGCTTTGTGAAAAACAACATCACCGATCATGCAAGGAATAAAGAAACTCCCTGGGTCTTTTAGTTTCAGTGAGATTTTGTTTTGTACCAAAGCAGAGCAATTTTCAGTAAGATTCACCGTCATGTGATCCTCAAATTTTCTCTTGTTTGCTAAGATGTCTTTTAAAAATTTAGCGTAACTCGGAATTTTCATCAAATTATCGGCAAAAGGAATATTAATATGACATTTTTTAAATATCTCAAGAAACTTACCGAATTGCGCATCCAGTTTGGCCTTTTTGAATGCTGCAGGAAAAGGAGGAGGTATAACAATTTTAGGTTGTGCAGTGGGTGCTGATGTAGAGTTAGAAGACTTACCTTTGGATGTTTCAAAATGCTCATCCAATGTTTGAGTTTTCTCTTTTTCTCTTGACTCTAAAACTTTTCCACTCTTCCACTCGATGGCCTTCACTTGCTCTTTTGGATTTGTCTCTGTGTTACTTGGCAAGGCGCCCGGCTCTCTACTTGCTATCATCTTGGCCAACTGTCCAGTTTGATTTTCGAGCCCTTTTATCGATGCATCTTGGTTTTGAAGTCTAGTTTCAATGGATGAAATGAACTTAGACATCATTTGCTCCAGGTTGGACTTTTCTTCTCTAGGAGGGTCAGATCTGTACATCGGTTGTTTCCCATATTGTTGTCCTCCTTGTGGTCGATTCTGGCTGTTTTGACCACCCCAACAGAAGTTGGGATGTTGCCTCCATCCAAGATTATATGTGTTGGGGTACGGATCCTTCCTTGGACGGTTTTGGACTCCCACTTGATTCACTGGTGCCCCTTCTGGCACATAAAATGGATTTCCATCTTGACAGTCCTTAACATAATGTTCACCTCCACACTTTTCACAGAATATCTCTTGAAGATGCATAGCTGTGCCACCCATGTTCAAGCCATCTATTTTCCTGTCCAAAACATCAAGTTGTGCAGTAATAGCAGAAAGGTCAGTTACCTGGTGGACTTCTGCACTTCTCCGCTGGTTGTTCCTTTCAGATTGAGGATGATAGCTGCTAGTAGCCATCTCCTCCAATAACTCGTATCCTTTCTCAGCAGTTTTTCTCAAGAGGTTTCCACACGCAGCAGCATTTATCATAGTAAAATTAGATGAAATTAAACCATAGTAAAAAGTGTGGACCACTAACCCAAGAGGCAACTCATGATGCGGGCATCTTCGCAATAAGTCTTTGTAGTGCTCCCAAGCCTCGTAGAGTGACTCCTGATCAAATTGAGAGAAGGTGGTTCTGTCCGCTCGCAGCTTCATGGTTTTGATGGAGGAAAGTACTTCAAGAGGAATGCCTTGGCCATATCCTCCCAAGTTGTGATTGAACCTACAGGAAAACAATTCAACCAAGATTTAGCTTTATCACGCAAATAGAACGGAAATAAATGTAGTCTAACAACATCATCTGAAACTCCATTAAATTTAAAAGTATCGCAAATTTCTAAGAAGTCGGCGATGTGAGTGTTCGGATCATCTAGCGCATTTCCCCCGAATTGGACAGTGTTCTGGATCATTTGAATTATTGCTGGCTTGATCTCAAACTGGTTTGCCCAAATAGTTGGTCGCACTATGCTTGGACGTGCTCCATCAAGCGATGGTTGCGCATAATCAAGCATGGGTATGCGCCTTGGCTCTTCGATCCTTGGATCTTCGTGATGCTCCTCCTCACGTTCGTTCCTGTTCATCATGTCTCTTAGTCTCTGCTGTTGTCGTCTTCTACATAAGGTTCTTTCAATCTCGGGATCGAATGTCTCTAGTTCAGACTCTAGAGACCTTGGCATGCACAAGAGAGATATCTGCGAGAAAAATCGAAGGTGTCAACCAAAGTGAAATAGAGAATTCTAAAGTAAATAATTGAAAATAAAATTGTAGATTAATAGTCCCCGGCAACAGCGCCAAAAACTTGATCGAGAAAAACTTGCACTGTGGAATCCTCAATAAAAATATGGTTTTATTTGCTCAAAAATTAATCGTAAGTGCACGATGTCAAGTAATAGTATAATGTACATGAGTACGAGTATCGTTCCACTGGAGACTGTATTTGACAATTATTATTTTCAATTATTAAATCTTTAACCACGAAAATTGATGGGTTGTTTTATTACTACCATTCTCAAATAAATATGCAAATAAAATGATTCAATAAGTAAAGAATGAGAATTAATATCTAAAATGGTTGAGTAAAATTCAATGAGAAATGAATTTGTTGGGACTATCGGTTCACCTACCCCTCGTTAATTAATTAGTTCGTTCGATAGTGATTATATGCTTCCGACAGGATTTCCTATTCAATTGAACACACTCTTTCGAGCTGCCAAACTAATTCTACTCAATGAAGTAATTAAATGTTTTTAATTATTTATCAAGAGTGAATTGAATGTCAATCTATGAAATCCCCTAGTTTTCGACCCTTAGGACTATGACTATCGGTGCGTATCCAATTTCATATATCTATGCAAATTGTAGATCCACTGATGATACTACTCGTTCCTACCACAAGTTATTCTCTCGAACTCACTCGTAATATAAAGACGTTGTTAAAGTTAGCTACGCTCTAACAACACGATAAAACAATAGTATAATCAAGAACAAACCAACTATTGAAATATAATTAATTAAAACAAAGTTTGGGGTAGGATCCCCTTAAATCCCAACAAATCTTTAAAGAGTTAGATACTAGAATTCATATTGAAAATAAACACTACAATGTTTAAAAGATTAAATTAGAAATACTAGAATTGACGAAAAACGCGAAGAACATTGCCCGGAAATCCTCGAATCTTCAATCCAAGCTCAAAAGTCTCTCCAAAGCTTATGGCGGCTCTCAATAGTGATGAAGAGTCACTGATTTTGTGCCTCCACTCCCTACCATATCATCCACCTTCACAAAATAAGGAATGGAATCGTCCAGAATTTTTTCATAAATTACAAGCGCGCCCGGGCGGATATAAGTTTCCGCCCGGGCGGATGGTATTCGCAAATTCAGCACTTCAATTTTCAGAACCAGCTTGCCCCACCCCTGAGTAAATATTTCATAGTAGCCTCATTAGACCGTATATCTTTCTTGGTATATCCAGATAATAGGTAGGAGCATAAACTGAAGCATTCTGGAGCTACAAAGATAGTTATTAAATCGTTAGCACCGCATAAAAACATTCCTCCTAGAGTAGCTGTTTGACGCGCCCGAGCGGACATAAGTTTCCGCCAGGGCGGATGGTCTTCGCAAAAAAAGATTTTTTCACAGCTCTCAGGCGCCCGGGAGAACATAAATGTGCGCCCGGGCGGAGGTCCTTCGCAAAAATTCTCTTTTTCTACATTTTTGCACGAATCTCCTGCATTTTCACACCGAGACACATGATTAATAATAAAAATAATATAAACTAAAATGTGACAAAATGCATGCAATTTAAAGATAAATTCAACACAACGAAACAAAACATGACATGAAAAACAAGTAAAATCCATCTGTATCATCTCGTCGTAATCAATTACTTCTTCTTGCCTATATCTTTGTGTTACCAATCTCGCTTTGTAGCATACAACTGAACCATCTTTGTTCAGTTTTGTTTCTGTAGAACCACTTTGTACCTTTAATTGTTTTAGAAACTGGTCTTGGAACTAAAGTCCAGACATTATTATGGGTAAACTAATTTATCTCTTATTGCATAGCATTTATCTAGTTAGGATCAGCTAGAGTTTCACCAGTTTTCTTCGGTTCAAGTTGAGAAACAAATGCTGAATGAACAAATAAATTAAACCTTTGGTTTCTAGTTCTTACCGGATCAGATCAATTACCTATCACCAATTCTTGTGCATGTGATTTGTTCCATCTGTAGTTGGGTTTAGTCGGACTGACTTCAGCAACTGGTTCAATTTGTAACTGAATGTCTCTTTCGGTTTCAACTGTTGCGGTTTCAGTTGAAATTTGGATATCATCGTGTTGTCCCACCAAAGGATTCTTAGGAACAATTTCTTGTTCAACCGTTTGATACACTTGGTGTTTGAAGGATATTTCGATTGATGTGAACTTCTTTTTCACTATCATCCTCCAAATTGATTTCTGTAAAGCGATCAGTTAGCTCAACTGGATCAGTTGGCTTATCAGTTAGTGCAGATTCATCAAATATGACATGAATTGATTCTTCTGCATTCAAAGTACATTTATTAAACACTCTATAAGCTTTACTAACTGATAAATAACCCATAAATATTCCTTGTGCAGATTCAGCATCAAAAGTTCTCAAATGATTTTTGTCATTATTATGAATAAAACATCTGCAGTCAAATATTATGAAGTAGGAGACCACAATTTTCTATCCATGTTAGATCTCATATGGTGTTTTCAAATGATTTTTATTAATCATTGATCTGTTCTGAGTATAACATGTAGTGTTTAGTGCTTCTGCCCAAATCTTTTAAATATACCAGAATCAACAAGCATCGTTCTTGCTGCTTCTTTAAGCTTACAATTTCTTCTTTCATCTACACCATTTTGCTGAGCTATTCTAGCTACTGAGAACTCATTCTTAATTCAAGTATTTTCTAAAAATTGAGAAGGATTTGATTGAAAAATTCTATCCCTCGATCAGACCTTATTCTGTCAATTCCAACCGATTTTTCATTTAATAATATTTTAAAATTCTTAATCAGTTGTGCAGCAGTTTGGTCTTTTGATTTGAGAAAAATAACTCAATTAAATCTTGAAAAATCATCAATGATTACCAAGGTATATTTCATTTCCCCTAAAATCATGACTGGTATAGGACCAAAAAGATCAATATGCAACAGTTCTAAGCACCTGGAGGAAGATTTACTACCCCTGTTTTTGAATGAAGATCTTACTTGTTTACCAAACTGACATGCTGAACAAATTTTATTTTTTGAAAAATCAATTTTAGGCAGACCAGTTACAAGATCGTGATTACTCAGATGAGCTACAGATTTCAAATTCAAGTTGCTCAATCTTTTATGCCACAACCAGTTTTTAGAAGATTTTGAAGCTACAAAACAAACTGATGCATTAGGTTGATTAGTCCAACTCACCTTATAGGTGTTACCACAATGATTATCAGTTATAATAATGTTATCAGTTGAGTTCTTAACTGTCACGTGTGTTTGTTGATTTGAATTGAAAAATTATTGTCGCATAGCTGACTGATGCTAATCAAGTTATATTTTAAATTATCAACAAATAAGACATCATTAATAATAATGTTACCATGGATAAGCTTATCCTTATCCTCAGTTCTACCTTTAGAGTAGTCTCCAAAATGATGTTTGGACCAGAGTAATTGATCAGTTGGGATAGCAAATCAGCATCCCCTGTCATGTGTTGCGAGCATCCACTGTCCAAGTGCCAAATTGATTATTTTGCTGATGTACCTATCACCTGCAATCACACACAATGAATAATTTTGGTACCAACATCTATTTGGGTCCTAAACTGATTAGTCCTTTGGGAATCCAGACTTGGATCAGTCTGACTGACTTTCCATTTGCTGTGTTCCAGATGATTTTTCCTGACTTGTGTGTGTTTGGCGTGTTGTGTTTAGAAGAAACAATATGATTTTCAACCTTTTTCAACTGATTGTTCATCCGATTTCTCTTCTAAACTGGCCTACAATTGTAATAATTGTAATAACCATCCTTAGATGTAACACCTCGAAAATTTAAAGGCCCACGCGAACCACATGCATACAATTATTAAATTCCCTTGTATTTTAATAAATTGTTTTAATTGCATTAATTAATTATGTTGCGCATATTTACATGTTTAAAATATATTTTTCTACATGATTGCATTAAAATGTATTTTTAAAGGTTACTCGAGTTGCGATCGAGGTACGGAGACCGAGGGATAAAAAATAGAAAATGTTTTTATTGGTTAATTGTTTTTAATTATTTAAATAAAGGTGATGGTTTTTCATATTTTTGAAAATAAGGGGTTTTGAGGTGATTTTATACGCCGGGACGTAAATTTTATCGGTGTTGGTTTTTCAACAAAAATACGAACTTTTTGGCAACCCGTCTAATAAATTCACAAATTTATTTAAACAAAACTATGATAATATTTTATTTAATTCCTAATCAAGCACTAGTGGGCCTAATTAGAGGGCTTAATGGGCCTAAGCCTTGTTAGTGCCTAATATAGTATTTAAAGTGTTTAAACCCTCCCACTTTGTCACAATAACTCACGCCTTTTTTATGAATTTTCACCCCATCACACGGCACACACTATCATCTATATTGAAGAGGAAAATCGAGAAAAAAAAGCATAGGGAGAAGTCAAGCCAAGGTCTTACCCCGTTCTTCAACGTCAACATTTATTCGTGCGTTTAAAACGCAAAAGGCACGTCATATTATTTCTTTCAAACATCTATCACACCATAATATTTTATTTAATTGAATTTACATGAAAAAAAAAGTGCATCATGAAACAATTTTAGTTTTTGTGGTATATGTCAATTTTAAAGCTTGTATTTTCATCTAAAATCATGTTTAATATGATATAAAGGGGCTGCCATGATTAGGATAGGGTTGAGGGATGATTTTTACATGTTTTAGAGAGTCCAAATTTACCCAATATGCTGCAAATGAGAATAAGAACAAGCTGGATGCCATCGGGTAGCATGGGATTTGAGGGGCACGGGTTATGGACTTGGATGCTTGGCTTGGCTTTGTTGGGACCAGGGCTTGGCTAGGGTCCTTGAAGGGTTGGGGGCAGGGTCCTAGCATGGGCTGGGAGGAGTCTTAGCAAACTAGGACTCCACTCGAGAGCTTCAGGGAGAGTAGCGCAAGTTGCAGAAGTGGTGCAGGGAGAGATGGCTCGGCCAAAGAGTTTGGTCTGGGCTAGGCTAGGTCCTTAGGGTCCCACAAGGGTGCACTAGGATCTGGGCAGGGGCTGGGGAGGATCGGGTTGCTGCTGGCTCGAGAGGAACATGAGAAGCAAGGGAGCACCATAAACACGCGTAAGTTGCTGTCATGTAGTCCAGTGGTTTGCAGCTCGGGTTCTAGGGGTTAGGTTGTTATGGGCTTGGGCTGGGCATGGTCCAGGGTGGTTAGGGTCAGGATGGGTCGAGTGGTTAGCAGGTGGTAGTGTCCTAGAGGGAGAAGGAGTCCTATTGTCCAAGGGAAGGCTCATCCACACACAAGCACAGATTTTGGTGTCACGTTACAGCAAGTTTCGAGCTGGTCAGGACTAGTTTTACGGGCTGGGTTTGGTCAGTAGGGTCCCTAGGCGGGTTGTCTAGGTTTTGGCTCAAGGTGGCTCAGGCGTGGCTCGAGTAAATTGGGAGATGGCTCGGCGTGTTCGTCGATGTGTCAAAAACAAAAATTAAAAGGCTAAAATGGAATCCATGGGTCCACGGGGGTGGCTCATGACTTGGAAGGGTAGAATAAATACTAAAAATGTTAGGTTTAAAATTTGGGATCAAAATAAGGAGTTTTGGATTTATCCGGGATTTAATCGCCACACGATACGCTAATTAACGAGTTAATTGAAAAGCCTAGCTTTAAGCTTTATAAAATTATGGAAAATTTTGTTTAAAATCAAATAATCATTAAAAGTCTAAGTTTTGAATTTGGAAATTTTATATTAAGGTTTGGTTTAATTCGGGATTAAAACACATTAATACGTCACATTTAAAGATTTCCGGTGCCACCAAAACAAGAGCCGTCACCGAGCGCTCCTTTAGATCCTCATATGCCTGCAGACAGTAAGAGTTAGAATCAAACGACACATCTTTCATAAGCAAAGAAGATAGAGGTTTGGTGATTTTGAAAAATATTTAATAAAACGCTGATAAAAACCGGCGTGGCCTAGAAAACTTATATCTCTCTTATGGATGTCGGAGTTGGTAAGTTCTTGATAACTTTGACTTTTGCCTTATACACCTCTATTCCATGCTCTGATATTTTGTCCCCTAATAATGTGCCTTCTTGTACCATAAAATGACAATTTTCCCAATTCAGCACCAAATTTGTCTCATTGCATCTCATCAACACCACCTTCAAATTTTGCAAACAATCATCAAAAGAAAAGCCAAATATCGAGAAATCATTTATAAATATCTCAAGGAAAATTTCTATCATGTCATGAAATATAGCGGTCATGCATCGCTGAAAAGTTGCAGGGGCATTACACAAACCAAAGGGTATACGTCTAAAAGCAAAAGTGTCATAAGGATAGGTGAAAGTGGTTTTCTCTTGGTGCTCAGGCGCAATCATGATTTGGTTATACCCAGAATACCCATCCAAAAAACAATAAAACTCATGACCCGCTAACCTCTCAAGCATTTGATCAATGAAAGGCAGCGGAAAGTGATCTTTACGGGTAGCATAATTTAATTTCCTATAATCAATGCACACACGCCATCCCGTAATTTTCTTAGTGGGTATTAATTCATTTTTTTCATTTGTGAAAACAGTAATCCCACCTTTTTTCGACACACATTGAACAAGACTTACCCACGCACTATCAGATATAGGATAGATAATACCTACATCAAGGAGTTTGATAGTTTCTGTTTTTACTACCTCTTTCTTCTTTGGATTGAATCTTCTCTGAGGTTGCACAAGAGGTGAGTACTTATATTCCATCAATATCTTGTGCATGCATACTGATAGATTGATCCCTTTGATATCCGCCACTTTCCATGTAAATGCATTCTTTTGCGCTTTCGAGACTTTGAGCAGTTTGTTCTCCATCACATCTGTCAAAAAAGAAGAAATAATCACATGAAGTTTATTATTCTCACCTAGATAGACGTATTTCAGAGGTGAAGGTAATTACTTGAGTTCCAGAGTTGGTGGCTCCTCTAGGCTTGACTTCTGAGGGGTCAAGTCTCTTCGATCCCCCAAGTCCTCCAATCTCATCCTCATTGGCCTCTTCCATGGCTGGTTGGCATTGAGGTATGACACTATTTCGATTTTCTCTGCATCCAATTCGTCTTCTCTCAATTCAGTAGTGAGTGTGGCTTCCAAAGGTCCCTAAGAGCATCTTGCACATAGTTAGACACAAGAGAATCAAAAGCATCGATTCTATAACAACTATCAGAATGCAGTGTGTGCTTAAGTGCATTAAAAACGTCAAAAGTAATCTCTTTTTTTCCCACTCTCAATCTCAACTTCCCTTCCTGCACATCAATTAGAGCCTTGCCAGTTGCAAGGAACGGCCTCCCCAAAATCAAAGGCATCTCCATATCCTCCTCCATGTTGAGCACCACGAAATCTGCAGGAAAAATAAATTTGTCCACTTTCACTAGCACATCCTCAATAACTCCCCGTGGATACTTGACAGATCTATTTTCTAGCTGTAAAAACATCCTTGTTGGCTTAGGTTCTCCCAACCCAAGTTTCCTAAATACAGACAAAGGCATGAGGTTAATGCTTGCACCAAGATCACATATGGCTTTATGAAAAACGACATCACCAATCATGCAAGGAATAGCAAAACTCCCTGGATCCTTAAGTTTCAGTGGAATCCTGTTTCGAAAAAAAGCAGAGCAATTTTCAGTTAGATTCACCGTCATTTGATCCTCCAATTTTCTCTTGTTTGCTAAGATGTCCTTCAGAAATTTATCATAGCTTGGCATTTGCATCAGAGCATCAACAAAGGGAATTTTGATGTGCAATTTCTTGAATACTTCTAAGAACTTACCGAATTGCGCATCTAATTTCGCTTTTTTTAATGCTGCAGGAAAAGGTGGAGGGATAACAATTTTAGATTGTGAAGTGGGTGCTAGTGTAAAGTTAGAAGACTTACCGTTTGATGACTCAGTCTGTTTATCCAGTGCTTTATTTTTTTTTCTCTCTAGAATCTAAAATTTTTCCACTCTTCAACTCGATGGCCTTTACTTGCTCTTTTGGGTTGGTCTCTATGTTACTTGGCAAGGTGCCCGACTCTCTACTTGCTATCATATTAGCTAACTTTCCAATATGATTCTCTAGCCCCTTTATCGACACATCTTGATTTTGGAGTATAGTTTCGGTAGATGAGATGAACTTAGACATCATCTGCTCCAAATTGGACTTTTCTTGTCTAGGAGGGTCAGTTCGAATACGGATCATTCCTTGGACGGTTTTGGACTCCCACTTGATTCACTGGTGCCCCTTCTTGCACATTAAAAGGACCACAGTCTTGAATGTCCTTAATATAGTGTTCTCATCCGCATTTTTCACAAAATATCTCTTGAAGATGCACAGTCGTGCCACCCATATCCAAGCCGTCCAATTTCCTGTTCAAGACATCAAGTTGTGCACTAACAGCGGAAAGGACAGTTACTTGATGAACTCCTGCACTTCTTCGCTGGTTGTTCCTTTTAGATTGAGGATGATAGCTACTAGCATCCATCTTGTCCAATAACTCGTATCCTTCCTCAGCAGCTTTTCTCAAGAGGTTTCCACAAGCAGCAGCATCTATCATAGTACGATTAGAATTAAGCAAGCCATAGTAAAAGGTTTGAACGACTAAACAAAGTGGCAGTTCATGATGAGGGCATCTTAGTAATAGATATTTGAAACGCTTCCATGCCTCATATAAGGACTTCTGCTCGAATTGAGCAAATGTGGTGATGTCTGCCCGCAGCTTCATGGTCTTATATGGAGGAAAGTATTTAATGAGAAACGCTTTCGACATGTCCTCCCATGTGGGGATCGAACGTACAGGCAAACAATTTAACCATGCTTTAGCTTTGTCACGTAAGGAGAAAGGAAATAAACCAACCTAACAGCATCATCAGAAACTACATTAAATTTAAAAAAAATTTCAAGGAAATCTGCGATGTGTGTGTTCGGGTCATCTACTGCAGATCCTCAAAACTGGACTGTATTCTGAATCATCTGAATTATAGCTGGCTTGATTTCGAAGTGGTTTGCCCATACAATGGGCCTCACAATGCTGGATCGTGCACCATCCAAAGAAGGCTGTAGAGGCCTCTAAATTCGTATTTGAAAATTTGCGGAAAAATTAAAAATTTTCTTTTTATATAATTAAAATGTCTCACTCATAAAATGAACTGATAAATAAAGTTTAATGTTCAAAATTGCAGCGGAAGAAATCATCGTTTTCAAAATAACAATCCAACAACGGTAAAAATGTTAGATCATAAAATAGTAAATGCTGAAAATGAGGTCATCGGGTTCAACTACTGCCGACCCAAGCTAGCTCACTGGTCCCCGCCCTCGGTCCCGACCTCATCAGTACCTACAACAATCAAGTCTAGTGAGTCTAAAGACTCATCATGCATATATCGTAAATAAAAAGTAAATAAATAATAAAACACATGCAAGTGAAAATATCATGTCATGAGGCATAACGTAAAAATATCGTGTCATGGATAATTATAATACGTGCGTAACTGAACTGAAAATCATAAGTGAAACTGTTTGCTCCGTAGAGCCCTGTCATAAAATAACATGTCGTAAATTTTCTGTTGAGACTATGTTCTACGCTAGTGGCCCATGAACTGAACTGAACTGAACTGAATCGCCTGATCAGACTAAACCAAAATATACTAGGCGGTAGAGATTATCACAGCCCTTGGACTGGATATCCGTACCAATAAATGAACATGACCGGTAAGTGACCACCGGGTGAAGTAATAATCCCATAATAAGCTGCTATCCCATGAAGTACATTGGCCACAAGCAATATTGCATAAATCTAAAAAATGAATATTTTATATTTTTATGCACGTAATATAATTAAATAGCATAATTAAATATCATGTATGAATTTTACCACATGGGTTGGATCGTTCTCAGGCTCGCTGCGACTTAAATCTAACATGAAAAATATGCAAATGATTTATTTGACCAAACTTTGTAATTGAATCCAAAAACGAGACAATTACGCCCAACGACTTTGTATTTAATCATGACCCCGTACCAATCCGAACCAACATTTAGTCATGATCAAAATACACCTAAAATGATGAAACAATGCTCCTAAAATTACAGTACTTCGAAATTTAGTGAATGGAGGCCAAAAACATGAAACGCTTTTTCGAGAGTCATTTTTGGTACATTGCACCGTAAATTCTCGTACGAGCACTAAACTTAACCGAATCACAAACGGCCAAAAACATGACCTTACTAACACAATGAGGCACTTTCCAGTCCAAGTCCATAGGCTAAAAGCCAACCAAGAACCCGAAACACACCTCTGAACTGCAGCACAACATGCTATCACCGAAATACAGCAGCAGCGCTTTGGTTTCCTTGCGTCGTTTGCGAGGCTAATCGCCATTGGAGCTTGAACCACCGACCAGAACCTCTTACCAACATCCTAAAGAATGGTTTGAACCATGGATAAGGGCCCTAGGCCAGCCACAATTCAAACCACACCAGAAATCAATCGAAACTCCCACCCAAGAAGCAACCTGCGTGCGTGGGGTAATTTGCTTCGTTAGCTGTCGTGGACCTTTCCAGTGGCCATTTGATTTACCATGGCATGATCTAAACATCAAGGGGTATGGCATGAACCGTGGCTAAGGGCCAGAGACCAACCAAGATTCACACCACACCACACCACAAAAAACCAAACTACACATGCAGTAAAAAAAATGAAGGGGCCGAAGGGGGCTATTCTTGTTTCTTTTATTTAAAAACCGATTCCACCATGGATCAAGCCTCGAAAAGGCAACTTGGTCACGTCTTAGACATGATAGGAGGTGATCTAACCATGGCTATAGGCCCCTAGGGCAGCCAAGATCAAGAACTTTCTCCCTTGACAGCAACAATAAAAATCGAGACTCAAATGGCATAAAGGAAGAGTTGCTGTCATTTTTCGTAATTCAAGCATGCATGGGGCTCGAATATTTGACCAACGTGATCCTAATACATCCTAGTACAATCCTAGGAGCAGCCTTGGGAGCCTGGAAACGAGACAACACCTGAAACGATAAAAAAAGCCAAACCGTGAGGAGCACAAGGAAAGGGGCCGAAAAACTGCATCTTTTTTTTTTTAATTCCTTGATGTATTTCGGTTTTTGCATTATAAAATCATGAGTATGATGTTTAAAAAAATACTAATATGGCTTGATTGAGGAGTGAAAGAAATATAGACATGCCTGAAATTGTTTTGAATGAAAAACAATTGAAAACACGACGCGGCGCGGAGGAGGAAGAGGAGTGCTCTTCTTTCTCACTTTTCTCTCTTAATTTTCTCTAAATTTCTTACGGTTTTGCTCTGAAATTTACTCTGATTTTTGGTGGTGGGGAGAGGGAATAATGGTTAGGAGAATGAATGGAAATTGCAAGATAGAATGGGAGATTAAATGGTAACAAAAATCTTGCTATCAATGAATTTATGAGATAAAGAAAATATGAATGATATCAAAAGATTTTAGGGATAAATGGGGGTGCACTTGGTTGAATTTAGAGTCTAGGTACAAGGGAGAAAATAGATTAATTAATTATTTGATGGTGATTTAAAAGTGGGGAGAATATCTTCCTAGAAAAGATTAAGGAAGGACAATAAAGAATTAGTTGATAAACTAAGTTAAATCTTTTAAAATAAGGGAGGGGGCCAATTTTTAAGCTTGAAAAATAAGGGAGAATATTGCTTAAATATTAATTATCGGTGAATAAAATTGAGGGAATTAATTAAAAAGGAAAGGTAAGGAAAAGATATTAAAGAAATCGGTTGCCAACTAATTTTAAAATAATTAAAGGTGATGGCCGATTTTATTAGATAAAGTAGGGTAGGAAATTGCTTAATTATTAATTAAATGAGGATTTAAAATTAAGAGATTATCTACCATGAAATGGATAGGGAAAGATATCAAAGTTTTAGGGTTGACAATTAATTAAATCCCTACAATTGAAGTGGCCGAAAATTTGGATAAGGGGGAGAGAAAATATTTCTTAAATATTGTATTTTAAATCTTTAGTGTTTTATCTACCCATTAAATATTTTAGTGCATTAAGAAATTAATTATTTAACTTTATCTACTTATCTCAACTTATTTAAATAATTCCTTAAACATTCTTTCACATTAAATTAACCTATTATTTATCTTAAATAAATTCAAAGAAATTTTTTCTTACTATTAAAATTTATCTCTTTATTCCAACTCCAGTCCGGCCTCACTTATTTAACTGAAAAGATAACAACTAAACTACTGCATAAAATAAATAAATTTAAAGAAGAGAATTAAAATATGCAATAAAAAAATAATTTTAATTTAAATACTAGAAATTATGCATGGCTTATACGTAGTCTAATTTACGGGTTCTACAACTCTCCCCCCTTAAAAGAAATTTCGTCCTCGAAATTAAAACTCACCGAATAACTCAGGATACTGACTCCTCATCTCTGGATCAGACTCCCACGTACCTTCCTCCTCTGAATGTTTAAGCCATTTGACTTTCACTAGCTGCACCATTTTGTTCCGAAGCTTCTTTTCCTGTCTGTCTAAGATCTGCACTGGTCTCTCTTCATAAGACAGGTTCGGAGTAAGCTGCAACGGCTCAAAGTTCAGGACATGCGAAGGATTTGCCATATACTTCCTCAGCATAGAGACGTGCACCACATTGTGTACTCTGGCCAGATTCGGCGGAAGAGCAACACGATAAGCTAGCGTCCCAACTCTGTTGAGGATCTCAAATGGTCCATTGAATCTCAGACTGAGCTTCTCTTTCTTCCCGAATCGCATGACACCCTTCATAGGTGCCACCTTCACAAAAACATGGTCGCCGACTGCAAACTCTAGATCTCTCCTCCACTGATCTGCATAACTCTTCTGTCTACTCTGCGCAGTCCTCATCCTATCACGGATCTTGGCTACTACATCGGCAGCCTGCTGAATAACCTCTGGACCCAATCTGCTCTCTCTCCTACTTCATCCCAATAAACAGGAGATCTGCACTTAAAGCCATACAGTGCTTCATACGGAGCCATACCTATAGACGACTGAAAGCTGTTGTTATAGGTGAACTCTACCAATGGTGGCTTCGACTCCCAACTCCCAGAGAAATCGATAACACAAGCACGGAGAAGATCGTCCAATATCCGAATAACTCGCTCTGACTGCCCATCTGTCTGAGGATGGAAATCTGTGCTAAACAGCAACTTCGTTCCCATAGTCGAATGCAAACTCTTCCAAAATGAGGAAGCAAATCTGGGATCTCTGTCAGATACAATAGAAACTGGAATACCATATAGTTGGACTATCTCCCGGATATACAACTCTGCATACTGAATCATGGTTAAAGTCGTCTTAATAGGCAAGAAGTGCGCTGATTTGGTAAGACGATCAACAATCACCCAGATAGCATTTGATCCTCTGACTGACTTCGGAAAACCGGTCACAAAGTCCATGGTAACATTCTCCCACTTCCACTCGGGAATATGAAGAGGCTTGAGGATACCTGCTGGTCTCTGATGCTCTGCTTTCACAAGCTGACATTTCAGACAGTCGGATACAAACCGTCTGATATCCTTCTTCATACCAGGCCACCAATACAATAACTGCAGATATTTGTACATCTTCGTACTCCCAGGATGAATAGATTACGGCGAAATATGGGCCTCTGATAGAATATCTGCTCAGATAGAACCACTGCTAGGAACCCACATCCTGTCTCGATATCTCACTATACCGTCACTTACTGTATATAAGACACTGCCCTTGGCCTCATCCCTCTGCTTCCACTTTGCCAACTACTCATCTGCTGACTGCCCGCTGCGAATACGATCTATGAGAGAGGACTGAATAGTCAAGGTAGATAGACGGGGAACTCTACCTCGAGGATAAGTCTCTAGATCAAACCTCTGCATCTCATACTGAAGGGGTCTAGAAACCACTAAATGGGCCATCACTGCGACCTTCCTGCTCAATACATCTGCAACTACATTAGCTTTACCCGGATGGTAGCTAATGTCACAGTCATAATCCTTCACAAGCTCCAACCAACGCCTCTGACGCATATTCAGCTCTTTGTGCATAAAGAAATACTTGAGGCTTTTGTGGTCGGTAAAGATCTGGCACTTCTCTCCATACAAATAATGCCTCCAAATCTTCAAGGCAAAAACCACAGCTGCCAACTCTAGATCATGGGTAGGGTAGTTCTTCTCATGAGTCTTCAACTTTCTAGAAGCATACGCTATCACCTTCCCATGCTGCATCAATACTGCGCCAAGACCGAGCTTCGAAGCATCGGTATATAGAACAATCTCACCGGGCCCTGACGCATGGCCAAAACTGGTGCTGAGATAAGAGCTTTCTTCAAAGAATGCCAAGAAAACTGCGGATCTCAGATGTATTCTGCGGTACAACCCAATCTCTGACTGCTGCAACTTTCGCTGGGTCTACCTCAATACCGCTGCTAGAAACAATGTGGCCTAAGAATGCCACCTTCTCTAACCAGAATTCGCATTTACTGAACTTTGCGAATAGCTTGTGCTTCTGTAAGGTCTGCAGTACTGTGGTCAGATGTCTGCTGTGATCCTCTTGATTCTTCGAGTAGACGAGAATGTCGTCTATGAACACTATCACAAACTGATCAAGATACGGCTGAAATACGCGATTCATGAGATCCATGAAGATCGCTGGCGCATTTGTCAGACCGAACGGCATCACAAGGAACTCGTAGTGGCCATAACGAGTCCTGAAAGCAGTATTGGAAACAACAACGTCTTTCACCCTCAACTGGTGATAACCGGAACGCAGATCAATCTTGGAGAATACCGAAGCTCCCTGCAACTGATCAAATAAATCTTCAATTCTCGGAAGTGGGTACTTGTTCTTCACTGTAACCCTGTTCAACTCCCGGTAATCAATACAAAGCCTCATAGAGCCATCCTTCTTCTTCACAAACAAAACTGGCGCGTCCCATGGAGAAAAACTCGGGCGAATGAACTCCTTGTCAAGTAGCTCCTGAATCTGATTCTTCAGTTCTGCCATCTCTGTCGGTGCTAGTCGGTACGGTGCTTTCGAGATCGGAACCGTACCTGGCATAAGCTCAATAGAAAACTCCACCTCTCTCTCGGGTGGCATACCAAAGACGTCCTCAGGACAAACGTCTAAGAAATCTCTAATAATCGGAACATCTGCGGCTGACTGACTGGGTGTCTCGGGGAAAGATATAAAAGTCGCTAAAAATGTCCGATACCCTCTATGCATGAGCTTCCTAGCCTGGACACAAGGAATAATGCGGGGTAAAGGAAAGTTCCTGTCTGGCTCAAATAAGAACTGCTCCATCCCAGGCGGTCGGACTAGAACAGATCTCCGCTGGAAGTCTATCAATACTCTGTTCCGCAATAGCCAATCCATGCCTAGTATGATGTCAAACTCTGGCATCGGCAAAACGATAAGATCCGCATAAACAAGATTTCCATGAAGCTCAAGGTCTATGTCTTGGATAACATTGGTAGCTGCCATCTCATCGCCAGAAGGCAATACTACTGAGTAGGCTACATCTAGCCCAATGGTCTTGACCTTGAGAAAATTAGAAAAGTTCTCCGAAATGAATGAATGAGTAGCCCCTGAATCTATTAAGGCTTTCGTAGCTGACCTCGCTATAAAAATTCTTCTTGAAAGTTGGAACGTCAAGTTGAACCCAATAATTACAAGAACTAAACTTATAGACATGCGAATGTCAAATTTCTTCTAACTTAAATTCCCCAAAATAATACTGAGTAGAACATGCAATCCTATCGCAATTCTAAATTCAAAATCTAAATCCCAATTCCCAAAACAATGCAATTCAATTATTAACTTAAAGCTTTAAGATACCATTCATGAGCATGGTCTCCAGATCCGTCTCTGTCGCATGAAGGGCAAAACCTCTGCCTTGGGTAGGTAGATTCTTCCATGGGCACTGCTGCAGCATGTGGTCTGAGCTACCAAACTTATAACACTTCCCCGAGCCATACATAAATGCTCCAGGATGGCGGCGTGAGCACTTGGGACAAACTGGGTGCTCAAAGATCCTCGGGACTGCAAGTCCCTGCTGCTGCTGCGGTGGTCTGCTGTTTTTGGGTGGGCCATGATGAGGCCTCTTATTCTGGTGCTGATGCTGCAGAGGAGGAGGAGGACGGTGTGGTACCTAAACTGGTCGCTTACCCAAGCGGTCCCTGTCAATGTCAATCTGATCCTGCTCTGCGGCAAGAGCTCTGGATACGGTGACTTCAAAATTAGTTGGGCCAGCCACCATAACATCACGGTGCAAGATCGGCCGTAAACCATCCAGAAAGTTCCTCAGCTTGTCACCCGCATCGTTCTCAATCAGGGGCACGAAATGGCAGCCCCTCTCAAAATTACGGATGAACTCCGTAACAGTCAGCTCTCCCTGCCTCAAGGTCATGAACTCCTTGGTCAATCTAGAACGCACTTCATCAGTAAAATACCTCCGTTAAGCGTGTATAGCTCAGCGTAGCCAAGTTAAGGCTACTGACGCTCCTTCCCACCATAAGCGGGCATCTCCTCTGAACAGATATGTGGCACAACGAACTAGATCCGCATCCTCAAGCTCCATAAACTGGAATATAACCTCGAGGGACTTGATCCAGCCCTCGGCAGTCATGGGGTCTGTTGTCCCTGAAAACTCCTTAGGACGCATCTTCATGATCTCTCATAGACAGCCTCGGGCCCTGTCGGCCTGGCTGCTCCAACATTGTTCCCCGCAAACTGCGCGAAGAACTGTGTCATCCCGGCTAGCATCTCGGCATTCATGTCAGGTGGAGGGGGTGGAGGTCCGTTCCTCTCCTGCCTCTGATCCTCCCTGTCCTCCTGGCGAGGCTCATCCTCTCTCGCACGCTCAAGAATGCGTCTAGGGGGCATACTGTTCCATACATAACCCATACGTAACCAACATGCATAATTCCATAATTTAATTAAATTTAAATAAATACTGAATAGTCAAAATTTGAACGTAAAATATTTCACGAAAACATGCTGTTAAAATAATTCATGCTTTAAATAAAATGCATAAATGTAAAACTCATAGACCGAAGACGTGACTTCGTGAGATTCTCGAGGTCAGTAGTAGTACAACCCTTTACAGAACCATTGCTCTGATACCAGCTGTAGAGGACTCTAAATTCGTATTTGAAAATTTGCGGAAAAATTAAAATTTTCTTTTTATATAATTAAAATGTCTCACTCATAAGATAAACTGATAAATAAAGTTTAATGTTCAAAATAGCAGCGGAAGAAATCATTGTTTTCAAAATAACAATCAAACAACGGTAAAAATGTTTGATCATAAAAATAGTAAATGCTTAAAATGAGGTCCTCGGGTTCCACTACTGCCGACCCAAGCTAGCTCACTGGTCCCCGCCCTCGGTCCCGACCTCATCAGTACCTACAACAATCAAGTTTAGTGAGTCTAAAGACTCATCATGCATATATCGTAAATAACAAGTAAATAAATAATAAAACGCATGCAAGTGAAAATATCATGTCATGAGACATAACGTAAAAATATCGTGTCATGGATAATTATAATACGTGTGTAACTGAACTGAAAGTCATAAGTGAAACTGTTTGCTACGTAGAGCCCTGTCATAAAATAACATGTCGTAAATTTTCTGTTGAGACTATGTTCTACGCTAGTGGCCCATTAACTGAACTGAACTGAATCTCCTGATCAGACTAAACCACAGTTTACTGGGCGGTAGAGAATATCACAGCTCTTGGACTGGATATCCATACCAATAAATGAACATAACCGGTAAGTGACCACCGGATGAAGTAATAATCCCATGATAAGCTGCTATCCCATGAAGTACATCGGCCACAAGCACAAAAATGAATATTTTATATTTTTATGCACGTAATATAATTAAATAGCATAATTAAATATCCTGTATGAACTTTACCACATCGGTTGGATCGTTCCCAAGCTCGCTGCGACTTAAATCTAACATATAAAATATGCAAATAATTTATTTGACCAAACTTTGTAATTTTATCAAAAAACGAGACAATTATGCCCAACGACTTCGTATTTAGTCATGACCCCATACCAACCCGAACCAACATTTATTCATGATCAAAATAAACCTAAAATGATGAAATAATGCTCCTAAAATTTCAGTACTTCGAAATTTAGTGAATGGAGGCCAAAAACATGAAACGCTCTTTCGAGAGTCATTTTGGCACATTGCACCGTAAATTCTCGTACGACCTCTAAAATTAACCGAATCACAAACGGCCAAAAGCATGACCTTCCTAACTCGATGAAGCACTGTCCAGTCCAAGGCCATAGGCTAAAAGCCAACCAAGTACCCGAAACACACCTCTGAACCGTAGCACAACATACTGTCACCGAAATACAGCAGCAGCGCTTTGGTTTCCCTGCGTCGTTTGCGAGACTAATGGCCATTGGAGCTTGAACCACCAACCATAACCTCTTACCAACATCCTAAGGTATGGTTTGAACCATGGCTAAGGGCCCTAGGCCAGCCACAATTTGAACCACACCAGAAATCAATCGAAACTCCCACCCAAGAAGCAACCTGCGTGCGTGGGGTAATTTGCTTCGTTAGCTGTCGTGGACCTTTCCAGTGGCCATTTGATTGACCATGGCATGATCTTGACATCAAGGGGTATGGTATGAACCGTGGCTAAGGGCCAGAGACCAACCAAGATTCACACAACACCACAAAAAACGAAACTACACATGCAGTAAAAAAAATGAAGGGGCCGAAGGGGGCTGTTCTTGTTTCTTTTATTCGAAAACCGATTCCACCATGGATCAAGCCTAAAAAAGGCGACTTGGTCACGTCTTAGACATGATAGGAGGTGTTCTAACCATGGCTATAGGCCCCTAGGGCAGCCAAGATCAGGAACTTTCTCCATTGACAACAACAATAAAAATCGAGACTCAAATGGCATAAAGGAAGAGTTGCTGTCATTTTTCGTAATTCCAACATGCATGGGGCTCGGCTATTGGACCAACGTGATCCTAATACATCCTAGTACATGAATAGGAGCAGCCTTGGGAGCCTGGACACGAGCCAACACCTGAAACGATCAAAACAAGCCAAACCGTGAGGAGCACAAGGAAAGGGGCCGAAAATCTGCATCCTTTTTTTTTAAAATTCCTTGATGTATTTCGGTTTTTGCATTATAAAATCATGAGTATGATGTTTAAAAAAAAATACTAATATGGCTTGATTGAGGAGTGAAAGAAATATATACATGCCTGAAATTGTTTTGAATGAAAAACAATTGAAAACACGACGCGGCGCGGAGGAGGAAGAGGGGTGCTCTTCTTTCTCACTTTTCTCTAACTTTCTCACTGTTTTGCTATGAAATTTGCTCTGATTTTTGGTGGGGAGGAGAGGGAATAATGGTTAGGAGAATGAATGGAAATTGCAAGATAGAATGGGAGATTAAATTGTAACAAAAATCTTGCTATCAATGAATTTGTGAGATAAGGAAAATATGAATGATATCAAAAGATTTTAGGGATAAATGGGGGTGCACTTGGTCGAATTTACAGTCTAGGTACAAGAGAGAAAATAGCTTAATTAATTATTTGATGGTGATTTAAAAAAGGGGAGAATATCTTCCTAGAAAAGATTAACGAAGGATAATAAATAATGAGTTGATAAACTAAGTTAAATCTTTTAAAATAAGGGAGGGGGCCAATTTTTAAGCTTGAAAAATAAGGGAGAATATTGCTTAAATATTAATTATCGGTGAATAAAATTGAGGGAATTAATTAAAAAGGAAAGGTAAGGCAAAGATATTAAAGAAATCGGTTGCCAACTAATTTTAAAATAATTAAAGGTGATGGCCGATTTTATTAGATAAAGTAGGGTAGGAAATTGCTTAATTATTAATTAAATGAGGATTTAAAATTAAGAGATTATCTACCATGAAATGGATAGGGAAAGATATCAAAGTTTTAGGGTTGACAATTAATTAAATCCCTACAATTGAAGTGGCCGAAAATTTGGATAAGGGGGAGAGAAAATATTTCTTAAATATTGTATTTTAAATCTTTAGTGTTTTATCTACCCATTAAATATTTTAGTGCATTAAGAAATTAATTATTTAACTTTATTTACTACTTATGTCAACTTATTTAAATAATTCCTTAAACATTCTTTCACATTAAATTAACCTATTATTTATCTTAAATAAATTCTAAGAAATTTTTTCTTACTATTAAAATTTATCTCTTTACTCCAACTCCAGTCCGGCCTCACTTATTTAACTGAAAAGATAACAACTAAACTACTGCATAAAATAAATAAATTTAAAGAAGAGAATTAAAATATGCAATAAAAAAATAATTTTAATTTAAATACTAGAAATTATGCATGGCTTATATGTAGTCTAATTTACGGGTTCTACAAAGGCTGTGGATACTCTAGCATCGGTATGCGGCGTGGCATCTCAACATGTCTACCTTCATGGTGTTCCCCCTCATGCTCGTGCTCGTGCCTCTCCATCAGTTCCTTCAGTCTCTGCTGTTGTTGGCTACTGCTGAAAGTTCTTTCAATTTCCGGGTCAAACTGCTCAAGCTCCACATCAAGTGACTTTGGCATGCACTGGAATAGAATATGGAGTGTTAGCTCACGAAAAATAAAACAATGCTAAAGAAAATAACTATAAATAAAATTGTGAATTAACATTCCCCGACAACGGCACCAAAAACTTGATCGAGCATAACTTGCACTGTGGAATCCTTCATAAAAATATGATTTTGTATGCTCGAAAATTAATCGCAAGTGCACGATGTCAAGTAATAGTATAATGTACGCGAGTACGAGTATCGTTCCACTGAGGACTGTATTTTACATTTATTATTTTCAATTATTCCCTCTTTTTGGAAGAGTTTGCATTCGACGATGGGTACGAAGTTGTTATTTAGCACAGCTTTCCACCCTTAGTAAGATGGGCAGTCATAACGAGTTATTCAGATTTTAGAGGATCTTCTTCGTGTTTGTGTTATTGATTTCTCAGGGAGTTGGAAGTCGAAGCTACCATTGGTACAGTTCACCTATAACAACAGTTTTCATTCGTCTATAGGTATGGCTACATATGAAGCACTGTATGGTCGTAAGTGTAGATCTTCTATTCATTGGGATGAAGTAGGAGAGAGATCAGAGTTGGGTCTGGAGATTATTCAGCAGACTGCCGATGTAGTAGTCAAGATCCGTGATCGGACGAGGACTGCTCAGATTCGACAGAAGAGTTATGCGGATCAGCGGAGGAGAGATCTAGAGTTCGCAGTCGACGACCATGTCTTTGTGAAGATAGCACCTATGAAAGGTGTCATGCGATTTGGGAAGAAAGGGAAGCTCAGTCCGAGATTCATTGGACCATTTGAGATCCTCGACAGAGTTGGGACGTTAGCTTATCGTGTTGCTCTTCCGCCGAATCTGGTCGGAGTACACAATGTGTTCCACGTCTCTATGCTGAGGAAGTATATGGAAAATCCTTCGCATGTCTTGAATTTTGAACCGTTGCAGCTCACTCCGAACCTGTCTTATGAGGAGAGACCAGTGCAGATCTTAGACAGACAGGAGAAGAAGCTTCGGAACAAGCTGGTTAAGCGAGTGAAAGTCCAATGGCTTAACCATTTAGAGGAGGAAGTTGCTTGGGAGTCTGAGCCAGAGATGAGGAGTCGTTATCCCGAGTTATTTGGTAAGTTTTAATTTCGAGGGCGAAATTTCTTTTAAGGGGGGAGAGTTGTAGAACCCGTAAATCAGACTACGTATAAGACATGCATAATTTCTAGTATTTAAATTAAAATGATTTTTATTGCATGAGTATTTAAATTCTTTTCTTTAAATTTAATTATTTGATGCAGTAATTTAATTGTTACCTTTTCAGTTAAATAAGTGAGGCCGGACTGGAGTTGGAGTATTGAGATAAAATTTAATATTAAGAAAATATTTCTAGAATTTATTTAAGATAAATAATAAGTTAATTTAATGCAAAAGAATGTTTAAGGAATTATTTAAGTAATTTAAATATTGAGCCATGCATGCAAGATAATGTTATTCCATAATCAATTTCTTAATTTACAAAAATATTTAAAGGATAGGTAAAACACTGAAGATTTAAAATTCAAGATTTAAGAAATATTTCCCCTCCACTTTTAATTGCAATTTTTGGCCACCTCAATTCTAAAAGATTTAGTTTTTGACTTACAACTCATTTCTTTGATTCCTTTCCATATCCATTTCATGGCAAATAATCCCTTAATTTTAAATCCTCATTTAATTGATATTTAATCAATTCCCTACCCTCATTTTTATTTAAAAATTTCGGCCCCCATTTTTTAAAAGACTTGATAATTATTTGACAACTCACCATTTTGATTCTTTCCTTAATCTTTTCTTGAAGATAATTCCCTCACCATTTAATATTCAATAATTAATCAATTAAGCAATTTTCTACCATGGATCTAGACTAGAAATTTCGGTCATCACCTCTTATATTATCCCTCAAAATATTTTTTGATATCAAACCAATTCCCTATCTACCAAATTCTAGGATAGAAAGATTTATCTTGCCATTTAATTCTCATTCATCTAGCAACCTTCCTTCATTTTCTTCTAGCCTTCTCTCCCTCTCCATTATTTTGAAATTTCAGAGCAAATACTAGAGAGAAATCGTTAGAGGCTAGGGTAAAAAACTAGAAAGAAAACAAGGAAGAAGAGGACTCCGTCTCCGCCTCGCCGTGTTCGTCACATCTTTTGTTTTTCTTCAAAACAAAAAATCTAAGGCATGTATATGTTTTTATTTACTCCTCAATCAAGTCATATACTGATTTTTAACATCTCATGTGCATGATTTTTCACCATGAAAACCGAAATGCATTACAGCAATTTTCGAAGCATGTACAGAATTTTCTTGCCTCCCTCTTGTGCTTCACAGTTTCATTGTTTTTGATTGTTTCAGGGGTTAGCTCGATCCTAGGGTCATAAGGCTGCCTATAGACATGTGCTAGGGTGTATTAGGATCATGTTGGTCCATTTTTTCAAGCCCCATACACGCAGGAAGAGGAATTGACAGCAACTCCTCCCTAGTGTCACTTTGCATTTCGATTTTTATTGTTTTCCGTCAAGGGAGAAAATTTCTGACCTTTGCTGCCCTAGGGGCTATACACATGGTTAGAACACCTCCTTATTATGTCTAATACGAGACCAAGTCGGCCTTTCAAGGCTTGTCCATGGATGCATCGGTTTTAAACAAAACAAGACAAGCCCCCTTCGATCCCTTCATTTTCTGCATGTGTGTGTGTGTTCGGTCATGGGTGGGTGTGGATCTTGGTTGGCTTCTGTCCCTTAGCCATGGTCTATACCATACCTCATGATGTCTAGATCATACCATGATCAATCAAATGGCCACTGGAAAGGTCCATGACAGCAAACGAAGCAACTCTCCCCACGCGCGCAGGTTCGCCTCTCGGGTGGGAGTTTCGGGTGATCCATGGTGTTGATTGGGTTGTGTCTGGCCTAGGGCCCTTAGCCATGGTTCACGCCACACCTTAAGATGTTGGGAAGAGGCTTTGATCAATGGTTCAAGCCCCAATGTCCATTAGCCTCACAAACAACGCAAAGGAACGCAAGCGTTGTTGCTGTATTTTTGTGACAGCAAGTTGTGCTTCGGTTCAGAGGCTCGTTTGAGTCCTTGGTTGGAATTTAGCTTATGGCCTCGGACTGAACAGTGACTCATCAAGTTATGAAGGTCATGGTTTTGGCCGTTTGTTATTCGGTTAAGTTTAGAGGTCGTACGAGAATTTACGGTGCAATGTGCCAAAGTGACTCTCGAAAGAGCGTTTCATGTTTTGGCCTCCATTCACCAAAATTTCGAGTACTGTAATTTTAGGGGCATTATTTCATCATTTTAGGTGTATTTTAATCATGACTAAATGATGGTTCGGTGTTGGTTCGGGTTGGCACGGAGTCATGATTAAATAATAAGTTGTTGGGCGTAAATGTCTCGTTTTTTAGTTCAATTACAAAGCTTTAGTCAAGTTAAACCATTGCATATTTTCATGTTAAATTTAGGTCGCAGTGAGCCTGGGAACGATCCAACCCATTCGGTAAAAATAATACAGGATGTTTAATTATGTTACTTAATTATATAACGTGCATAAAAATATAAAATATTCATTTTTTAGATTTATGCGATATTGCTTGTGGCAACTTCACTATCATGGGATTGCAGCTTATCATGGGATTATTTCTTCACTCGGTGGTCACTTACCGGTTCATGCTCAGTTATTGGTACGGATATCCAGTCCAAGGGCTGTGATGATCTCTACCGCCCAATATATTGTGGTTTAGTCTGATCAGGCGATTCAGTTCAGTTCAGTTCAGGGGTCACTAGTGTGGGGACCTAGACGCTAATTCATGTCTTAATCATTATTAATGTCAAATATAACAATTAAGAAAAGTGGGACTAATTTTTTTTTATTTTTTTTTTAAAATCTAAATGCGGTAACGTAATGTAATCTATCTGATATACATGTCAATATCAAAGTACAAGTCAGGTACTACATATCAAAGTACAAGTCAGGTACTACATCCAGTGCTGAATCATATTCTGCTTCTGGGCCCGGATCTCCACGCTAATTATAATCTCTCATCCTCTTCCTGATCCTGATCATGTCCAACCTGTTGTCATGCACACATACAAACAAGACAACAGCCGGATAACTCCGGTGAGAATTATATTCCCAGTATAAATCATGTATACATGCATTTCATATAAACAGATATAAAAGCATGAAATAGATATTCATAACATGTATCAAATCAGAAACATGAATCAATATCAAACTCTAAATCATACTCTGAATATGTCTCAAATCAGAAACATAACTCGATATCAACTATGAATCACACTCTGTGACTCTTCAAATATGACTCGACTCAATCCTAATCTAGGGATTCCGATCTGAATAAGAACATACACCCACCTACACTCCCGATCGGGGTGGTGGTACATTCTTATTCGCGGACTTTGGCCCTTTCCGTATCGAATCTCAGCGATAGGAGCTGCTCTTCTCCCAACATATCGATACGACCAAACGTCTGGTGTCTTGGAGAATCAGCCACAGACTGGGCGAATCATCCCTGGCGAATCAGCCAATAACTAGACATATCAGCCCTGGAGAATCAGCCAAACCTCTGTGACAATGTGCAATGGGCCAGTGACGATTCCATCACTATCTGGCACTTCTGTCACGAGATCAATCATCTACGACTAGGCGCATCAGCCTATGCCTCAGTACATAAATCAATAGACCAAATATATCAATCTCATTCAATTGCAATTATCAATGCAATTGAGTAAAGTATGTGATTTTGGGAGACTCAAGTCGAATCAAACTCGAGTTGGGCAATCTCGCATCAACATTGATCTATACCTTCCGTTTCGTTCTGTCTATCTGATGACTTCGAACTCTCGAACTCACTGCCTGTCCAAATCAATCTGGAAATATCAATATCGAATATACTGTGTCAATGTACAACTCAATTCAAGACATGTTCTGATCGATACTCATATCAAAACATACTCTGATCAATATCGAATCAAGATACAATCTAATCCATAACAACGATATCACGATACTATCGCAATCACTACTGAATTTGATCAATATCAATTACTGATGTTTCGACGGCATAACAATACAATCTCAAGAACCCCGCCAGTCTCATCATCACAGATATAATACCACAACTCATAATCGATATCAATACAACTCATAATCTCAACAATAATAGATCATAATCTCAAATTGCACAATCTCGATCATATCAATTCTGAAAATCATAACAATTACACAAACAGTCTGTTCTTCGATCTAACTTCAATGATATACTGATCAGTATATCCATAACACATAATAATAATCAAATCATAATTTCCCCAATATCATAATCTCAAATCATATCAGAACGTAACAAAACTTACGTCCATTTGAAGCTCTCGTCGATAGGAACACAGTACTGAAGTCGGATTGGAAATCTAACGGACGGATCGTTCACAAATCACAAATCTTTCCTTTTTCCATATTCTGAAGGAAGAACTTATATATATCTCTCTCATTCTGCATGTTAAGGAAACGTGGCTCATTCTTCACAATTCTTAGACGGCGCTCGGGCGGTCAAGGATTACCGCTCGGGCGC
This sequence comes from Primulina eburnea, assembly GCF_022965805.1. Lineage (NCBI taxonomy): Eukaryota > Viridiplantae > Streptophyta > Magnoliopsida > Lamiales > Gesneriaceae > Primulina > Primulina eburnea. The sequence goes on from NW_027331580.1 coordinate 213,294, forward strand.
AAAATGTTCTGCCCGAGTCCTATATTTTCTATCCACTGGCGCTCGGGCGGTCAAGAGCCACCGCTTGGGCGCCAGACGTTCTGTCCATTAAATGTCCTTGCTGAACATTGGCGCTTGGGCGGTCATTTTCTACCGCTCGGGCGCCAACAGTTCTGTTCGAAAATTTTCATAATTCATATGCTTTGCCCAATCTAGTCTCGGATTGATCCGTCTATAATCACATCAATTCAAAATCAATAATCTCAGCTTAACATGATATAAAATCTCGGGCCTTAAATTTCTCTCCCTCTAAGATATGATTTCATCCCCGAAATCATAGGCAATCAATTTTGACATAAGAAAGAGATATACAGAAATGGAATATAAAACTCACATCCATGAAACAATTTTGGGATTCTCTGTTTCATATTAGATTCTATCTCTCAGGTAGCCTCTTCAATGTCCTGACGACTCCACTGAACTTTCAGCAGCGGAATAGTCTTCGTTTTGAATGATCTTTCTTCCACTGACTCTAATTCCAATCTGGAATAATAATTCAAGAAGTATAATATCATAATACAACTCGAAGTAGCTCTAATCGAATCAATCTCAAATTACTGGCTATACAATATCCGTATATACCAATCCATAGCTCATAGCAAGTCAATACCATCATCGGCTACCAAATCGGTTTACTCTAAATCAATTCAATATTCAAACTTTTGTTGCAAATACCAACAGTCGTCGTCTGACGTTGGCATATTTGACCGGTCTATCTTGTGCTGCCTTCATTTTCTTATGAATCAGCTGCACTTTTTCTGTCATATCTCTGATCATGTCAGGTCCAATCTCAAAAACCTCAGAGATATCATTTCAATACGGAGGGAATCTTCACTTCTTGCCAAACAATACTTCAAACGATGATGTCTCAATACTCGTTTGATAGCTATTGTTGTAGGAAAATTCACAAGGTGACACTGAATCTTGTCAGCTAGTGCTAAAATCAAGCACTACAGCTCCAAGGATATCTTCTCATATCCGGATAGTCCGCTCTGACTATCCCTCAGTCTGTGAGTGAGGTAGGGAAGAATCTGCTATGCACTCTGCCAACCATGCAATGCTAACCAAAATCATGGTCTGATATAATCAACTTTCGGCACTCTGTGCAATCTGATCACTTCTCTGACAGAAATCTCAGTAATCTAGTCATATCTGTACGTCTTCATGTACGAAATAAAACCCTCAGCTTGGTCAGTCTGTCACTCTTAACTCAAATCAATACTCAATCTCGGGAGTATTGTAGTAGCTTCGTCATGATATCCCTGGAAATGTGATCTCATTTCCATTCAGGAATCGATAAACTATACAACCAATCTCATGGTGTCTCTCTTTCTGTCTTGATCTATAGGCAATTCGGACATTCCAGTACAGACTCTGTCAAATCTGATCTCATCTGTTTCTTATCAAAACTGTCTTTTCAATTCATCATACTTCTTTCGGTCATCAGGATGAATCCTGAATCAACTGCTTCGGTTTTGAAAAGATCTGTTGTTTCAATATGCAACATCGAGCACATTAAATCAGTTGTTCATATTCAATACAGTATTACATACCTGATATTTGGATCTATACCCTGCTCTGACTATCGGTATAGAGTTCTGCCCATTTTGATCAACTTTTTGAACTGCTTTAATTCTCAAAATCAGTTTTGATACAATCGGCACAATATCAAATGTCAACGGTTTACAATCTGTCCCATATAATGCTTCAGAAATAACAATTCTCAAGCAATTTAAACAACAGTAAAATATACATTAGCCTGCTAGACTCATAGAACTGTAAATATCTGACACTGACATCAATCTCGGCCAACTGATCACAGCCTCACTGTACTCAGATCAACAGATATATCGTCTTCAGATGTCACATACTCTGAATACGATCTGTCTCATTCAAGATTCACATCTCAACATATACAACATCTCAGTTATCAGAATATTCAATATAATTCTCAGATATTCAACAAAATCAGTCATATTCTTCAAATATATCAGAATATCACCGCTAACACAAGCATAGAATCATCAAAATATTTCTGGACACAGGGTTCATCAAATCTCAAACATAGCTGGCATAAAGTCAAGGTCGAAATCAATCTTCGAGACTGGAATCAAACCCAAAGTTTCATCTGGGAACCAATAGCGACTCTCATATTACTGGCAATAAGCCAATGATAAGCTTGATTTCAGTAAGTCAACTGAATGCACAAGGAGTCCCACCGCTCCTTTCGATAATCATCGAGTCATAGAGAATACGGATATCAAAGGAATTCTAAATCTAGAATCCTTACCGTATAATGTTCATTCTTCGGCAATCTCAGGTCCGAATCTTATCATCTTCTGGAAATAGTCTATAGTAGCTCTGTACTCGATCAACATAGCAATATCAGTCATGCAGCCAGAATCAGACAACACATGTACAATACAGTTTAACTCAATCTCATTCTCATCTTACTGCAGTATACAATATTTCACAGAATTCACTGATATCAAAACTTTCCCCAAAAGGTAAAGAGATAAATACTACAGCCGATCCGGAGTCAACAGATAAAGCATTCATCAATGCAGTTCATTCAGAAATCATGTATGAGATGTACTCGTATATCTTTCAATATATATGCAGAGTAATCATAAAAGAACATATCCCTGTCACTATATCGTCAAGTGCATCCTGGGTCTGTTCCTCTGTCACTGCCACCAGATGCTTCTGCTCCCTGGAATCTTCGGGAACCTCTTTGTGGACATAATCTAGCAAAGTGTCCTTACTGTTTACAGATATTGCAACTACCAAACACTCTGTGGCAGTGCTCTGTGGAATGTCTTCCACCACAAGTTCTGCAATAAACTCCGGTATAACTCTGGCTAGAACCACTGGAGCTAGAAGAACCGCTTTCTAATTTCTTGAATTGTTTCTTTCAAACTTTCAACTGTTCTTTCTTTCCACCACTGCTACTGCCGCTATCAAATCTGAGAGGGGATTGATGTGGTCTTGATGCTGGAGGCACAAACGAAGCTACTTTCTTTCTCCTCAGACTGGCTTCGGCTCTCTTAGCTCTAATCAGAGCATCAACAAAATTATAGGGTCGACCTGTGTTTACCAATGTCAATATCTCAGGATTCAATCCCTTAACAAACTGATCAGTCACAACTTCATCATTCCCAACCACGTGAGGAGCAAAATGTAGCAAGGTCTAGAATTTAGCAACATATTCTTCGATTAGCTGACCCTGTCTCAGCTTTTCAAACTCTGCCCTCTTGTCCTCTCGGTACGACACTGGGAAGAACCTTCAACGCACCACGCTGTTCTAAGGCTTCTTTGGTTGCGATCCACCAATTCTTTGCGACCTCCTGTAACTCGTTCCCAATCAGTTTAACTCTTCGTTCATCTGGGTACTCAAGTGAATCAAACAATATCTCTATATCATGTAGCCAACTCTCACAATCATCAGTCGCCTCAGTACCCTTCAGAATCGGCGGTATACATGATTGAAACCTCTGTAACTGTGCTTCCATCGAAGTTACTGACACATCCATCAGATCCATCAATATACTACCCTGTTCTGGGATTCTTCGAGGAGATCAATCTGATTATCAAAAAAATTAGTAACTAGATACAACAAACCTGTTTCAGTCCTCCTCTGATCATCTTACTGTTGATCAAGAATCGGTTCTGATTCACTCTCAATAAAACATATTACCAATTTAAATCAAATAATCTGGTAACATGAATTATAAAGCAGTAACACATGCTAGCAATCAAAAGCAAGGAAAGAAAACTCATTCTACTCCGCTCACTAACTTCTATCTCCATCTAAAGGATCTATCGCTCTGATACCACCTGCTGTGGGGACCCGAACGCTAATTCATATCTTAATTATTATTAATGTCAAATATAACAATTAAGAAAAGTGGGACTAATTTTTTTTTTAAATCTAAATGCGGAAACGTAATGTAATTTATCTGATATACATGTCAATATCAAAGTACAAGTCAGGTACTACATGTCTTTATCTCAACTAGGTTCAACAGCTATACATCCAGTGCTGAATCCTATTCTGCTTCTGGGCCCGGATCTCCACGCTAATTATAATCTCTCATCCTCTTCCTGATCCTGATCCTGTCCCACCTGTTGTCATGCACACATACAAACAAGACAACAGCGGGATAAATCCGAGAGAATTATATTCCCAGTATATATCATGTATACATGCATTTCATATAAACATATATAAAAGCATGAAATAGATATTCATAACATGTATCAAATCAGAAACATGAATCAATATCAAACTGTAAATCATATTCTGAATATGTCTCAAATCAGAAACATAACTCTATATCAACTATGAATCACACTCTGTGACTCTTCAAATATGACTCGACTCAATCCTAATCTAGGGATCCCGATCTGAATAAGAACATACACCCACCTACACTCCCGATCGGGGTGGTGGTACATTCTTATTCGCGGACTTTGGCCCTTTCCGTATCGAATCTCAGCGATAGGAGCTGCTCTTCTCCCAACATATCGATACGACCAAACGTCCGGTGTCTTGGCGAATCAGCCACAGACTGGGCGAATCAGCCAATAATTAGGCATATCAGCCCTGGCGAATCAGCCAAACCTCTGTGACAATGTTCAATGGGCCAGTGACGATTCCATCACTATCTGGCACTTCTGTCACGAGATCAATCATCTACGACTAGACGCATCAGCCTATGACTCAATACATAAATCAATAGACCAAAGATATCAATCTCATTCAATTGAAATTATCAATGCAATAGAGTAAAGTATGTGATTTTGGGAGACTCAAGTCGAATCAAACTCGAGTTGTGCAATCCTGCATAAACATTGATCTATACCTTCCGTTTCGTTCTGTCGAACTCTCGAACTCACTGCCTGTCCAAATCAATCTGGAAATATCAATATCGAATATACTGTGTCAATGTACAACTCAATTCAAGACATGTTCTGATCGATAACATATCAAAACGTACTCTGATCAATATCGAATCAAGATACAATCTAATCCATATCAACGATATCACGATACTATCGCAATCACTACTGAATTTGATCAATATCAATTAATTATGTTTCCACGGAATAACAATACAATCTCAAGAACCCCGCCAGCCTCAACATCACAGATATTATACCACAACTCATAATCGATATCAATACAACTCATAATCTCAACAATAACAGATCATAATCTCAAATCTATACAATCTCGATCATATCAATTCTGAAAATCATAACAATTACATAAACAGTCTGTTCTTCGATCTGACTTCAATTATATACTATTCAGTATATCCAGAACACATAATAATAATCAAATCATAATTTCCCCAATATCATAATTTCAAATCATATCAGAACGTAACAAAACTTACGTTCATTTGAAGCTCACGTCGATAGGAACATGGTACTGAAGTCGGATTGGAAATCTAACGGACGGATCGTTCACAAATCACAAATCTATAGGATAAAAGGCGTAAGGATTTGGAGCTTTCTCGTTTCTTTCCTTTTTCCATATTCTGAAGGAAGAACTTATATATATATATATATATATATATATATATATATATATATATATATATATATATATATATATATATATATATATATATCATTCTGCATGTTAAGGCAACGTGGCTCATTCTTCATAATTCATAGGCGGTGCTCGGGCGGTCAAGGATTACCGCTCGGGTGCGGAATGTTCTGCCCGAGTCCTATATTTGCTATCCACTGGCGCTCGGGCGGTCAAGAGCCACCGCTCGAGCGCCAGAAGTTATGTCCATGAAATGTCCTTTCTGAACATTGGCGCTCGGGCGGTCATTTTCTACCGCTCGGGCGCCAACATTTCTGTCCGAAAATTTGCATAATTCATATGCTTTGCCCAATGTAGTCTCGGATTGATCCGTCTATAATCACATCAATTCAAAATCAATAATCTCAGCTTAACATGATATAAAATCTCGGGCTTTACAACTAGCGTAGAGCATAATCTCAACAGAAAATTTATGACATGTTATTTCATGACAGGGCTCGATTGAGCAAACATTTCACTTATGATTTTCAGTTCAGTTATGCACGTATTATAATTACTCATGACATGATATTTTCACTCTGCATGCGATTTTATTATTATTACTCGTTACTTACGATATATGCATGCTGAGTCTTTAGACTCACTAGACTTGATTGTTGTAGGTACTGATGAGGTCGGGATCGAGGGCGGGGACCAGTGAGCCATCTTGGGTCGGAAGTATTGGAACCCGAGGACCTCATTTTCAGCATTTACCATTTTTATGCTCAAACATTTTATCTTTTGTTGGATTATTTTAAATTGTTATTTGGCAAACAATAATTACTTCCGCTGCTATTTAGAATATTAAAATTTTTTTATCAGTTTATTTATGAATGAGGCATTTTATTTATTTAAAGAGAAAATTTTAAATTTTTTTGCAAATTTTCAAATACGAATTTCGGGCCTCTACAGGGGTGATTTAATACGCCGAGACGTAAATTTTATCGGGGTTTGTTTTTCAACAAAAATACGAACTTTTTGGCAATTCGGGTATTAAATTCAAAAACTTATTTTTACCAAAACTATTTTAATATTTTAATTAAATCTTAATTAAGAATAATGGGCCTAATTGTTGGCTTGATAGGCTTAAAGCCTTGTTAGTGTTTAATTAGTATGCATTAAATATAAAACCCTCCCCACACCACCACAAGCTCACTCCTCCAATCAGAATTTCCACTACCCCAAACACTTCAAGTACATGGCACACACACAAACTTTTGAGCCAAAATTCGGTGGAAGCTTCAAGGAGATTTCAAGCCACGGTTCTTGCTTCGTTCTTCACAATCGTCAACGGTTTTTTGGGCGTTTAAAACGCAAAGGCACACCATAATTCTTTCCTTCAAATATCATCACACCATATTATGATTTATTTCATGTTTTGAATGAAAAATCAAGGGCCGTAATAATTATTTCGAAATTGCATGCACATGGGTTCTAAACTTGAGTTTTTGTATACCAAATCATGTATTTGTATTGTGTAAGGGTTGCCATGATATAGGCTGTAGAACCCAAAAACCAGATTACGTATAAGTCATGCATAATTACTACTATTTAAATAAAAAATGAATTTTTATGAATATATGAGGTGTTTTAATTGTTTTAAAAGTAGATGTTTAGTTTTTCTTTTTAAGATAAATACGCGAGGTCTGACCGGAGTTTGGAGATTAGAGATAAGAATAATAATAAGAAAATATTCCTAAATTTAACTTAAGCAAAGAATAATTTAATTTAAAGAAATAGAATGTTTTAGGATTTATTTAAATTAATTAGAGCTAAGTTATTAAATAAAATTCTTTAGGTTAATATTTAATTAAAGCTTAAATAAAAATATGTAAACATATGGGGATAAATTAGTATAATATATTCAAGAAATTAATCATAGCATTTGAATATTTAAGTTTGAGATCATGAATGCCATGCAATAATCTATCCTAAATTTAATGTGTAAATTCACTAAAATATATAATGAGGGTGCTAAACTTTAAGCAATTAAAATAAAAGATTTAAACAATAAAATACCATGCAAATTAGTAATAATAATAAGTTTGGGTTCAACATTTAAAATAATTCAAAAGTTGATAACTCTCCATTCAAATCACTCCTAATTGACTTCATGTAGTATTCATTCCCATTTTTAATTCACTAATTAGTAGTAATTCAAACACAATATTACACCTTATTTCTCCCCAACTAATTACTAAATAAATGATTGAAATATGCAGCAATAATAAGAGCAAAGCAATCGGCAGCTAAGGGAATGAAAATGAATGAAAATGCACCTCAATTCCATTCACTTGTAACCTTTAACTAAATGCACTTCAAGACCCATTAATCTTCACTTATAACATTCATCTTCATTACTTACATATCCTACACTAATATGCTCGAAAAATCAGAAAAAAACAACTGAGAAAAATCGTGAAAGGCAACAACAACAAGAGAAGAAGAAGCCATTCAAATCCATTCAACTTCTTGACTTGTAACCTCCCAACCTAATGTGTATTATTACCCCTTAACACCTCCTATATCATACACCTTCATCCATAACATCATCTATACCCATATGCTCGAAAATATCAAAAGAAACCAGCTGATAGAATTCGTGAACAACAGCAGAAATAGGAAGCGAAATCCAACTCCGTGACGCCGCTCGTCTTCGTCGTATTGATTTGTTGTTTTTGTCAAAACAAATTCCAGGCATGTATATGTTGTTTCTTTTCTCTTCAATAAAGTCCTATAGATATTTTAAAACATTATATGTTCAAGATTCATGAGGCAAAACGAAATTTGACAGCAACTATTTCGAAAAAATAAAATCTGCACAGGTTCCCTCCATTGGCTTATGTCTTTGTTTGAGATGTTTCTTGTGGTTTCAGGATTTTGTTCGTTTCCAGGCAACCAAGGCTGCTTCTAGGCATAAATTAGAATGTGTTAGAGTGTTTGTGGTTCATTTTTTCGGTCCATACACTCAAGAACGAAGAAATGACAGCAAACTCTTCTTATGTGCAGAAATGAGTCACGATTTTTGTCATTGAGTGGTTAAGGAGTGTGTTCGAATCTTGGCTATCCTAGGGACTGTAGCCATGGTTAGAACCCTTCCTTATCATGTCTAAGACGTGACCAATGTGTCCTTTCAAGTTTTGGTTCATGGTTCCCTCAAAACGTTTAAGCAACAACACAAGAACATATTTCGGTTTTCCATTTCCTTTGTGAGTGTGTTTCGGTTTTGGGGTGTGGATTGGATTATGGTTGGCTACTAGACTGTAGCCATGGTTCATACAACACTCCATCATGTCTAGATCGAGCCAAGGTCAATTAAATGGCCACTGGAACGACACAAGACAATCAAATATTTCATTACATCACACTACACCCCAAAGGGTGCTCTCGGGTGGGAGCTGTGAGGGTCTTAGGTAGCGGCTTGGTTTATGATTGGCTTTTAGCTCTTAGCCATGGTCCAAGACATGACTTAGGATGTTGGTAAGAGTCCTTGGGCAGTGGTTCAAACCCATTGCCATTATTTTCAGAGTTTGCTCCACAAACAAGCAAGCTACCGCTGCTGTATTTTCTGCTTTTGACAGCAACAATGGGTCATGGTTTTGGTGATTGTTTGAGTACTTGGTTGGCTTTTAGCCCATGGCCTTGGACTGCACAGTACCTTAATGAGTTAGGAAAGTCGTGTTTTTGGCCGTTCGTGATTTGGTCGAGTTTAGAGGTCGTACGAGAATTTACGGTGAAAGGTGCCAAAATGACTCTCGAAAGAGTGTTTTATGTTTTTGGATTCCATTCACCAATTTTCGTGTACAGTTATCATCATGCATATTTTTCAGTATTTTTGGGGTATTCTTAATCATGGTTAAACGTCGGTTTAATGTTGGTTCGGGTTGGTACGAAGCCATGATTAAAAATCAAGTTATTGGTTCTAATCGTCTCGTTTTTGGTTCTATTGTTAAGTTTTTGTCAAGTTAAGATTTATTGCATGTGTCACATATTAGAAGGAAGTCACAGCAAGCCTGGTTACGATCCAACTCATCCGGTAAAAATAAGGTTATAATTATATTACGTGCCTAAAAATATAAAAGTTTATTTTTGAGATATATGCTATATGTCTTGTGGCCACCTTATGTTTATGGGTTTGGAAGTCGGTAGGCGCAACCGAGGACCTCTCCACCCGGTGACTTACGACCGGTTATGATTACGTATGGGTACGGAAATCCAGTCCAAGGGCTGTGATTGATCTTTACCACCTAGTATATTGTGGTTTAGTCTGATCAGGAGCTCACGTTATGTTATGGGCCACTTGCTTAGAAACATTATCTCTACCAGAAATATTATGATATGTTATGACAGAGCTCTATTGAGCAAAGCTTTTACGTATGATTTTCAGATATGCACGCAGTTATAATTATTCATGACACGATTTTCACCGTACACTTTACGATACTTTACTTTTACGTTGCACGCGATTTTATGATATATATTTACTTGTTATTCACGATATATACATGTTGTGTCTTTAGACTCACTAGACTTGATTGTTGTAGGTATTGATGAGGTCGAAACCGCGGGCGGAGACCAGTGAGCGATCTTGGGACATCAGTAGTAAACCCGAGGACCTCATGATTTAATTTATGCACCTTTTATCATTCAAACTCGATTTTAACATGTTGGATTATTTTTAAATTACTGTTTGAAACACTATGTTGACTTCCGCTGTTATTTTAAGGTTATGTTATTTACATGTTTATTTTATAAATTGGGCAAGATATTTATTTTTTAGAAAAATTTTAATAATTCCGCAAAAATTATGAATACGAAATACTGGCCTCTACAGTTGGTATCAGAGCCTATGATCTTGTAAAGGGTTCTACTGCTACTGCTCTCGAGAAGCTCATGAAGTCACGTCTTCGGTCTGTAAGTTTTATGATTATGCATTTATTTTAAAGCTTGAAATATTTTTACATCATGATTTCATGAAATATTTTATGTCATGATTACGATTATGCATTATTTATTTAAATTTAAAGAAAATAATGGAATTATGCATGTTGGTTACGTATGGGTTATAATTATGGAACAGAATGCCTCCTAGAAGCATTATTGATCGCACGGGAGGTGATGAGCATCGTCAGGAGAACAAGGAGAGAGATTTACCACCACCCCCTCCACCAGACATGAATGCCCAGATGCTAGCTGGAATGACTCAGTTCTTCGCACAGTTTGCGGGGAACAATATAGTAGGAGCCAGACAGACGGGACCGGAGGCTATCTATGAGCGGTTCATGAAGATGCAACCAAAGGAGTTCTTAGGGACGTCCGATCCTATGGCTGCCGAGGGCTGGATTAAGTCCCTTGAGGTTATTTTCGAGTTTATGGGGCTTGAAGATGGAGATAGGGTTCGATGTGCGACCTATCTGTTCGGAGGAGACGCTCGCCTATGGTGGGAAGGAGCAATAGTGGCTTTGGATTTGACTACTTTGAGTTGGGCGCGCTTCATAGAGGTATTCTACTCTAAATATTTTACTGAAGAGGTGCGTTCGAGGTTGACCACAAAGTTCATGACCCTGAGGCAGGGAGACTTGATTGTTACGGAGTTCATCCGTAAAATCGAGAGGGGATGTCATTTTGTACCCCTAATTGCTAATGATGCTGGAGCCAAATTGAGGCATTTTCTGAATGGTCTGCGGCCGATCTTACGCCATGATGTTAGGGTGGCTGGCCCTACTACCTATGATGTTGTTGTTTCCAGAGCTATAGCTGTAGAGCAAGACCAGAATGATATTGAGCGCGATCGCCAGGGTAAACGACCATTTTAGGCACCACACCGTCCTCCTCAGTAGCAGCATCAGAATAAGAGACCTTTCCATGGTCCACCCAGGAACAGAGGGCCGCAGCAGCAACAGCAAGGACGAGCAGTCCCGAGGACAGTGGAGTATCCAGTCTGTGTCAAGTGCTCACGTCGTCATGCTGGGACTTGTATGTATGGTTCGGGAAAGTGTTAAAAATGTGGTAGTACTGACCACATATTGAAGAATTGCCCTCAGAAGAATCTGCCTACCCAAGGCAGAGTTTTTGCTCTCCATGCTGCGGAGACTAACCCGGAGATGATGCTCATGACAGGTATCCTAAATCTTTAAGTTTTATTTGAAGTTTAATGTTTTGGGTTAAGATTTTGAACTTAGAATTTATGATAGGATTGCATGTTCTAATCAGTGTTAGCTACAAGAATTTAGGTTAGAAGAACTTTGACCTTTGCATGTCTATAAGCATAGTTCTTGTAAAACTATTGGGTTTAGCATAATATTCCAATCTTTCAGGGAGAATCTTTATAGCCGGCTCAGCTAGGAAAGCCTTGATAGATTCAGGGGCTACTCATTCGTTCATTTCAGAAACCTTTGCAAATTCTCTCAAGATCAAATCAATTGAGCTAGACATAGCGTATTCCGTAGCATTGCCTTCTGGAGAGGAGATGACAACTACAAATGTGATCCGAGATATAGACCTTGAACTTCATGGTAATCTTGTGTATGCGGATCTTATCGTTCTGCCGATGCCAGAATTTGATATCATTCTAGGGATGGACTGGCTATTGAGGAACATAGTTTTGATTGACTTCCAGCGGAGATCTGTTCTAGTCTGACCGCCTAGGATGGAACAATTCTTATTCGAGCCAGACAGGTATTTTAATTTACCGCGTATGATATCTTGCGTCCAGGCTAGGAAACTCATGCATCGAGGGTGCCGAGCTTTTTTAGCTACTCTTGTATCTGTTCCCGAGAAGCCCAAACAGTCAGCATCTGATGTTCCTATTGTTCAGGACTTTCTAGACGTTTTTCCTGATGACGTCTCTGGTTTACCACCAGTGCGAGAGTTGGAATTTTCTATTGAGCTTATGCCAGGTACCACACCGATATCGAAAGCACCATACCGATTAGCACCGACAGAGATGGCGGAACTCAAGAAACAGATTCAGGAACTTCTTGACAAGGATTTCATTCGCTCGAGCTTTTCGCCATGGGGCGCACCGGTATTGTTTGTGAAGAAAAAGGATTGTTCGATGAGGCTCTGCATTGATTACCGGGATTTGAACAGAGTTACAGTGAAGAACAAATACCCACTCCCCGAGGATTGAAGATTTATTTGATCAGTTGCAGGGAAATTCTGTATTCTCTAAGATTGATCTGCGTTCTGGGTATCATCAGTTACGGGTGAAAGACTCCGATATTCTCAAGACTGCTTTCAGGACTCGTTATGGACACTTCGAGTTCCTTGTGATGCCGTTCGGTTTGACGAATGCGCCAGTGATCTTGATCAGTTCATGATAGTATTCATAGATGATATTCTCATCTACTCAAAGAATCAAGAGGATCACAGCAGACATCTGACCACAGTATTGCAGACCTTACAAAAGCATAAACTATTCGCGAAGTTCAGCAAATGCGGTTAGAAAAAGTGGCGTTCTTAGGCCACGTCGTTTCTAGCAGCGGTATTGAGGTAGACCTGGCGAAAGTTGCAGCAGTCAGAGATTGGGTTGTGCCGCAAAATGCATCAGAGATCCGTAGTTTCCTTGGGCTTGCAGGATACTATCGGAAGTTTATTCGGGGATTCTCCTCCATCGCAGTTCCACTCACATCATTGACGAAGAAAAATGTTAAGTATGTGGGGAGCGAGGAATGTCAGAAGAGCTTCGATACATTGAAGCAAGCTCTTATTTCAGCACCAGTGTTGGCCATGCCTTCAGGACCCGAAGATTTTGTTCTGTATACCGATGCTTCGAAACTCGGGTTAGGCGCAGTACTGATACAGCATGGGAAGGTGATAGCATATGCTTCTCGTCAGTTGAAGATTCATGAGAAGAATTATCCTACCCATGATCTAGAGTTGGCAGCCGTAGTATTTGCATTGAAGATTTGGAGGCATTATTTGTACGGAGAGAAGTGCCAGATCTTTACCGACCACAAAAGTCTCAAATACTTCTTTACACAGAAAGAGTTGAATATGCGGCAGAGGCGTTGGTTGGAGCTAGTGAAGGACTGAGACTGTGACATTAGCTATCATCCTGGCAAAGCTAATGTAGTTGCAGACGCGTTGAGCAGGAAAGTCGCAGGGATGGCTCATTTGGTGGTTTCGAGACCTCTTCAGTTTGAGATGCAGAGGTTTGATCTAGAGACATATCCCCGAGGTAGAGTTCCTCGTCTATCTACTTTGACGATTCAGTCTTCTCTCCTAGACCGTATTCGCAGTGGGCAGTTAGCAGACGAGCAGTTGGCTAAGTGGAGACAGAGAGATGAAGCCAAGGACAGTATCTTGTACACAGTCAGAGATGGTATTGTCAGATATCGAGACAGAATGTGGGTTCCGAGCAGCGATTCTATTCGAGAGGATATCTTATCTGAGGTGTTGGGACATCGTATTCTCGCACCCAAGACGCAGCGGAAGTTTAAAATTTTTTTTCTTGGGCGTCGTGTGTTCAAAACATTCATAGGGCGTTCAGAATTATACCTTTGCGTTCTTAACGCTTGGACTCCAAACTATTCCGATGTTTAGGCGGAGATAGCCCTTCTTGTAAATCCCTACGAACGGCTCTTCAAATTTGATCGCCTAATTAGGTCCACGATCGAAGACTGTCTTCCTCGTTTGATTTGCACTAGAAAATCCAAACGATTTATGCGTTGAGACTGAAGCCTTCGAATTTCTAAAATCCGGAGACGAAGCGACGATGGAAGAAATCACTTGGCCGAAAAACCATGTTCAAATATTTTGACGGCCGATAGATCATGATTCTAAATCATGGATTTTGGCTAATTGATTGTTAACCAATAATTAACAATTAATCATTGATTTTATTCAACAATTAAACAAATCAATTTTCCAAAATTCCTTCCCCCAATTCTATGTGTTGGCCGTGGGTTTCAAGGAAGAAAAAGGAAGGATTTTAATGTGTTTTGTGTGAAAAATTTCATCCTCAAACAATGAGCCCTAATGTTATATTTATAGAGTGAGACTCCTAATCTAATTAGGAGTCTCTCTCCCACAAGGACTCTAATAATTTCATTATATTTAAACTCTCATATAATTAATATATAATGTATTTATTAACATTTAATAATACATGATATAATAATATTATATACACATATTTTATATCACCATATAAAATATATACATGTATATTAATTAAATTAAATAACCATTATTTAATTAATAAATTAACTCCTTGGTTAATTTAATTCTAGACTCTTCTAGAACATATATGAGAATTTCTGCATATTAGTAGTCACCACTACTAGCAGAATCATTTAATTAGTAAATTCTAAATTCACTAAATAAATGATTTCGAACTCATTATAACCCCGATCGACTATCCGAGAGCGCCGATGTGTCAAGGATACAAATTTTGTTCATATAATGAAAATCGAAAATTTCGAAGATCAAAATATTCATTTGCCAAATTTAGAACTTACCACATATGGTAGTTACCATATTTGGCAGCTGCCAGTTTTAGTGAACTCCTTCACAAAACAGGCAGTTCCACTCTCCTTCCTTATTTAGCAATAATGCTAACTTCCACTTCTTCCATCCTATGGAATCAGCTCATAAACTCCTTTATAAGCTTCTTGTTTGATCTCCATCAAACTATAGTCGCCAAATTCCAACTCCTTGAAATTTGACTATCTCAACGGGGACAAAGAATCCGATACTTGTGTGACTCTCAATGGTTCAGGGATACAGCTAGCCGTGGGTTCACATCTCCATGTGATTCAGAATAACATTTATTCTTATTCGGGTTTACCCTAGTTAACCCCATTCTTTTCATCAACTCCTTGATCAAGAATGTCAGAACTCATTTCTGATTGCACCCATCAGATCATGGTAAGAGCGTCTAGTAGCATCGCCCCATGATCCCCTAGGTATCACTGATAGTGCCTGCAAGAACCTTTATTCATGGTTAGCGTACAGTACGGTCCCTTCAACACATATATCCCGATCGAATCTGCAACTATTGGTATATCGAGAGTTGCATATGAATTCGATAACGATGTGATTTATCTTTGAGTAATAATAGTGGCATGACATGTGCAACTAGGAAAATACTTTTCCCTAAAGCACATTTCTTGCTCTGGCCAGAGACTCCTTGCACTATTAACTCATCAGATCACATAGGATATCTTCACCCGTAGGCGAACGGTGAATCCCCGACTACAATGCATTTGCTCCTACGTATTTCGAAACTACACCCAACCTCGCCACCTGATGACCCTCAATGGAGTCGGTAAACGGATCAAAGTGCATGCTAGTACGTATAGCCCCTACATTGTCCCGGGTCAAAGGAATAATGGTGTACAACCATAACTGCGGACTATTCCACTCGATAAGTGAGAACCACTTGGACAGTCCGAGGGAGGGTTGTTCAGTGCATCATCATATGATCACCCATCTGTGTGAGACATCTCCATGCCCTTGCCAATGAAACATGGCGTTTACATCACAGATGCTAGTCTCGAGCTCGAGCGACCTTTATCCTTGTTTTAGGCGGCTGATTCGACTAGGAACCTGTTTAGAATATACGGTACTCTTCCTAATGAGTTTCATGATCTTACGTGGAGTCGCAGACCTCATGGTACCTATTGTATATTCAAGGACTTTATCTACGCAGCTTGCATGGGTATACAGATAAAGTATAATGCCATAATCGAATAAAATCGTAAAATATTATTAAAATAAAGATTGTTTTACATTAGAGTCAATAAAGTCCGAGCCACAAGTTGGCTTTCCGGGCACCTACTCTAACATGAGGCCCATATGTCGTCGTACTCTATTCATCCTGGGAGTACGAAGATGTACAAAGACCTGCAGTTATTATATTTGTGGCCAGGGATGAAGAGGGATATCAGACGATTTGTATCCGAGTGTCTGATGTGTCAGCTAGTGAAAGCGGAACATCAGAGATCAGCAGGTATGCTCAAGCCTCTTCCTATTCCCGAGTGGAAGTGGGAGAATGTCACCATGGACTTCGTTGTCGGTCTGCCGAAGTCAGTCAGAGGGTCGAATGCTATATAGGTGATTGTTGATCGTCTTACGAAGTCAGCTCATTTCTTGCCTATTAAGACGACTTTATCCATGATCCAGTATGCAGAGTTATATATCCGGGAGATCGTTAGACTTCATGATATTCCCGTTTCTATAGTGTCTGACCGAGATCTTAGATTCACTTCATCATTTTGGAAGAGTCTACATTCAGCTATGGGTACGAAATTGTTGTTTAGCACAGCTTTTCATCCACAGACAAATGGTCAATCCGAGAGAGTTATCCAGCTTTTGGAGGATCTTCTTCGTGCATGTGTTCTTGATTTCTCCGGAGTTGGGAATCAAAGCTACCATTGGTGGAGTTTACCTATAACAACAGTTTTCAGTCGTCTATAGGTATGGCTCCGTATGAAGCACTGTACGGTCGTAAGTGTAGATCGCCTATTCATTGGGATGAAGTAGGGGAGAGAGCAGAATTGGGTTCGGAGATTGTGCAGCAGGCTGCTGATGTAGTAGTCAAGATCCGTGACAGGATGAGGACTGCTCATAGTAGACAAAAGAGTTATGCGGATCAGAGAAGGAGAGATTTAGAGTTCGCTGTTGGTTACCATGATTTCGTGAAGATAGCAACGATGAAAGGTGTCATGCGGTTCGGAAAGAAAGGAAAGCTCAGTCCGAGATTCATTGGACCATTTGAGATCCTCGACAGAGTTGGAACATTAGCTTATCGTGTTGCTCTTCCGCCGAATCTGGCCGGAGTACACAACGTGTTTCACGTCTCCATGTTGAGGAAGTATATGGCGAATCCATCACATGTCTTGAACTTTGAACCGTTGCAGCTCACTCCGAATTTGTCTTATGAGGAAAGGCCAGTGCAAATCCTAGACAGACAAGAGAAACAGCTTCAGAACAAAATGGTCAAGCTAGTGAAAGTCAAATGGCTCAATCATTCAGAGGAGGAAGCTACGTGGGAATCCGAGCCAGAGATGAAGAACCGATATGCCGAGTTATTCGGTAAGATTTAATTTCAGGGACGAAATTTCTTTAAGGGGGGGAGAGTTGTAGAACCCAAAAACCAGATTACGTATAAGTCATGCATAATTGCTAATTTAAATAAAAAATTAATTTTTATGAATATATTAGGAGTTTTAATTATTTTAAAAGTAGATGTTTAGTTTTATCTTTTTAAGATAAATACGCGAGGTCGGACCGGAGTTTGGAGATTAGAGATAAGAATAATAAAAAGAAAATATTCCTAAATTTAATTTAAGGCAAAGAATAATTTAATTTTAAAAAATAGAATGTTTTATGATTTATTTAAATTAATTAGAGCTAAGTTATTAAATAAAGTTCTTTAGGTTAATATTTAATTAAAGCTTAAATAAAAATATGTAAACATATGGGGATAAATTAGTATAATATATTCAAGAAATTAATCATAGCATTTGAATATTTAAGTTTGAGATCATGAATGACATGCAATAATCTATCCTAAATTTAATGTGTAAATTCACTAAAATATATAATGAGGGTGCTAAACTTTAAACAATTAAAATACAAGATTTAAACAATAAAATACCATGCAAATTAGTAATAATAATAAGTTTGGGTCCAACATTTAAAATAATTCAAAAGTTGATAACTCTTCATTCAAATCACTCCTAATTGACTTCATGGAGTATTCATTCCCATTTTTAATTCACTAATTAGTAGTAATTCAAAAACAATATTACACCTTATTTCTCCCCAACTAATTACTAAATAAATGATTGAAATATGCAGCAATAATAAGAGCAAAGCAATCAGCAGCTAAGGGAATAAAAATGAATGAAAATGCACCTCAATTCCATTCACTTGTAACCTTCAACTAAATGCACTTCAAGACCCATTAATCCCCACTTATAACATTCATCTTCATTACTTACATATCCTACACTTATATTCTCGAAAAATCAGAAAGAAACAACTGAGAAAAATCGTGAAAGGCAACAGCAACAAGAGAAGAAGAAGCCATTCAAATCCACTCAACTTCTTGACTTGTAACCTCCCAACTTAATGTGTATTATTACCCCTTAACACCTCCTATATCATACACCTTCGTCCCTAACATCATCTATACCCATATGCTCAAAAATATCAGAAGAAACCAGCTGATAAAATTCGTCAACAGCAGTAGAAATAGGAAGCGAAATCCAACTCCGTGACGCCGCTCGTCTTCGTCGTTTTGATTTGTTGTTTTTGTCAAAACAAATTCCAGGCATGTATATGTTGTTTCTTTTCTCTTCAATCAAGTCCTATAGATATTTTAAAACATTATATGTTCAAGATTCATGAGGCAAAACGAAATTTGATAGCAACTACTTCGAAAAAATAAAATCTGCACAGGTTCTCTCCATTGGCTTATGTCTTCGTTTGAGATGCTTCTTGTGGTTTCAGGATGTGGTTCATTTCCAGGCAACCAAGGCTGCTTCTAGGCATAAATTAGAAGGTGTTAGAGTGTTTGTGGTTCATTTTTTTCGGTCCATACACTCAAGAACGAAGAAATGACAGCAAACTCTTCTTATGTGCAGAAATGAGTCACGATTTTTGTCATTGAGTGGTTAAGGAGTGTGTTCGAATCTTGGCTGTCCTAGGAATTAGCCATGGTTAGAACCCTTCCTTATCATTTCTAAGACGTGACCAAGGTGTCCTTTCAAGTTTTGGTTCATGGTTCCCTCAAAACTTTTAAGCAACAACACAAGAACATATTTCGGTTTTCCATTTCCTCTGTGAGTGTGTTTCGGTTTTGGGGTGTGGATTGGATTATGGTTGGCTCCTAGACTGTAGCCATGGTTCATACAACACTCCATCATGTCTAGATCGAGCCACAGTGGATTAAATGGCCACTGGAACGACACAAGACAATCAAATATTTCATTACATCACACTACACCCCAAAGGGTGCTCTCGGGTGGGAGCTGTGAGGGTCTTAGGTAGTGGCTTGGTTTGTGATTGGATTTTAGCTCTTATCCATGGTCCAAGCCATGACTTAGGATGTTGGTAAGAGTCCTTGGGCGTTGGTTCAAGCCCATGGCCATTATTTTCAGAGTTTGCTCCACAAACAAGCAAGCTGCTACTGCTGTATTTTCTGCTTTTGACAGCAATAATGGGTCAGGGTTTTGGTGATTGTTTGAGTACTTGGTTGGCTTTTAGCACATGTCCTTGGACTGCACAGTACCTTAATGAGTTAGGAAAGTCGTGTTTTTGGCCGTTCGTGATTTGGTCGAGTTTAGAGGTCGTACGAGAATTTACGGTGAAAGGTGCCAAAATGACTCTCGAAAGAGTGTTTTATGTTTTTGGATTCCATTAACCAATTTTCGTGTACAGTTATCATCATGCATATTTTTCAGTATGTTTGGGGTATTTTTAATCATGGTTAAACGTCGGTTTAATGTTGGTTCGGGTTGGTACGAAGCCATGATTAAAAATCAAGTTATTGGTTCTAATCGTCTAGTTTTTGGTTCTATTGTTAAGTTTTTGTCAAGTTAAGATTTATTTCATGTATCACATATTAGAAGGAAGTCGCAGAAAGCCTGGGAACGATCCAATTCATCCGGTAAAAATAAGGTTATAATTATATTACGTGCATAAAAATATAAAAGGTTTATTTTTTAGATATATGCTATATGTCTTGTGGCCACCTTATGTTTATGGGTTTGGAAGTCGGTAGGCGCAACCGAGGACCTCTCTACCCGGTGACTTACGACCGGTTATGATTACGTATGGGTACGGAAATCCAGTCCAAGGGCTGTGATTGATCTTTACCACCTAGTATATTGTGGTTTAGTCTGATCAGGAGCTCACGTTATGTTATGGGCCACTTTCTTAGAAACATTATCTCTACCAGAAATATTATGATATGTTATGACAGAGCTCTATTGAGCAAAGCTTTTACGTATGATTTTCAGATATGCACGCAGTTATAATTATTCATGACACGATTTTCACCGTACACTTTACGATACTTTACTTTTACGTTGCACGCGATTTTATGATATATATTTACTTGTTATTCACGATATATACATGTTGTGTCTTTAGACTCACTAGACTTGATTGTTGTAGGTATTGATGAGGTCGAGACCGCGGGCGGAGACCAGTGAGCGATCTTGGGACATCAGTAGTAAACCCGAGGACCTCATGATTTAATTTATGCACCTTTTATCATTCAAACTCGATTTTAACATGTTGGATTATTTTTAAATTACTGTTTGAAACACTATGTTGACTTCCGCTGTTATTTTAAGGTTATGTTATTTACATGTTTATTTTATAAATTGGGCAAGATATTTATTTTTTTAGAAAATTTTTAATAATTCCGCAAAAATTATGAATACGAAATACGGGCCTATACATAGGCTATGATCAAACAACGTTTTACATGATTTTAGAGCTTGAGAATATCACTAAAAACTCTGCACACGTACCACAGAAAAGCTGGAACCACTTCTCACGATTTGGGGTGTCAAGGATTGGTTTATGGGTTAGGTGTTGCATGGCCTAGCTTGGATCACAGCTGGGTCTTGGTTTGGGTCAAGGGAAGAGTCCTAGCCAATCTAGGACTCGAGACCAGGGGCTGGGGAGGAGTCCTAGCAAGCTAGGACTCCACCCGAGAACATCAAGGGGAGGATGCGCAGGTACAGCTGCAGCGCAGGGAAGGAAGAGGCTTGGCCGAGGGCTTGGGCTAGGCTAGACTAGGTCTTTAGGGTCCTAAGGGGCTGCACAAGGGATGGGCTAGGGGCTGGTGTGGCTTGGGTGGCTTCTGGCTCGAACAAAACATGAGGAAGCACAAGGCAGCAAGGTGCACGCGAGGCTGCTGTCTTGCTCAAGAAGATTGCTGCTCGCATCCAAGGCTTGGTCTGGGCGTGGTCTAGGGAAGGTTAGGGTCATGAGGGGCAAGTGGTTAGGGGCTGGAAGTATCCTAGTTGGGCTAGGAGTCCTAAATATCCTAGGAGACTCACACACAAAACATGCAGCATTTTGAGTCAAGTTCCAGCAGGGATTGTGAGACTTAGGGGCTGGTTCTATGGTCTAGGCATGGTCAGTAGGGTCCCTAGGTGGGTTGGCTAGATTTTGGCTCAAGGTGGCTCGGGCATTGCTCGAGTAAATTGGGAGATGGCTCGGTGTGTTCGTCGGTGTGTCAAAAACAAAAATTAATGGACAAAAATAGCTCCATGGGTACACGGGCGTGGCTCATGACTTGGAATGATAGAATAAATAATAAAAATGCTATGTTTAATGTTTGGGATCAAAATAACGAGTTTTAAATTTACTCGGGATTTAATCGCCGCACGAAACGCTAATTAATGAATTGAAACGGCTAGTTTTAAGTTTTATAAATAATAAAAATTAGGTTTAAGCTTAATAATTATTAAAAGCCTAAGTTTTTAATTTGGGAATTTTATATTAAATTTTGGTTTAATTCAGGATTAAAACACAGTAATACGTCTCATTTAAAGATTAATTTAAAAGTCATCGATTTAAGCTAAATAAAAATTTGAGAAAATTCATGTAAGCTTGAATAATTATTTGGTTCATGTTAGAGTCAATGAAATTAAGAAAAAGTCAAAAACATGAAATCATACGTCCAGGGGTAAAACGGTCTTTTTACACCGAAAAATTAGTAAACGTCGTGGCACTGTCCTATTTGATCTTTTATATGCTAATATGATTATTTCACATGTTTATGAATTTTTATATGTTAATAAGAATGTTTATGTATTTTTATGATTTAATCTTGACATTTAAAAGATATGTTGCATGCTTGGTTTAAAAGAAAAACGATATTATATGCATGTTTTTATTAAGTGATGGAAATACGAAATGTTGAAGGACGTGAAGAGATTGTGACTAAATATGTTGGAAATATCGTGAGGGTTATGGTCCCAGTGGGAGCCTGACGATCGTGTTTCCGTTGATACGAATACGAATATGAATACGAATACGATGATATGATTGGAGATGTCGTGAGGGGAGAAGACCCCAGAGGGAGCCCATTTACGGGAAAAGATCCCAGAGGGAACCCTGACGATCGTATTTCCAATGACATGATATGTTAATACGTAAGGTCAGGGCCCAGTTGACCGGTGAGAGTGTTGCCGGTGTCCCCCGCCGCCCAGTACTGTGGTTACATGTATATGGATCCATCGCCCCACACGTTTAAGAATACAATTCACAATCACGATCTGAATTCAACAAACACGAACATGAATATGAATATGATTATATGAATATGTTGATATGAATATGGATATGAATATGAATATGTTTATGTTTATATGAAAATGTTTATGCATAAGATTGTGAAAACGTTTTTAATTAAAGTTTTATGCATCATGAAAATGTTTACGAAAATGTTTAAGTTTAAAGTTTATGCATTATTATGAAAATGATATTTTAAGTACAAGTATTTTTCACTGTTATATGTTAACTGTATTACGTAGTACTTGTTATAAAGAATATGATGTGTTGAGTCTTTAGACTCACTAGGTGTGATTGATGCAGGTGATTATGATAATTATGATAACGGAGGTTTTGATGGTTGACTTTGCTAGACTGAAAGTACACATAACCCGAGGACCGACGTTAATTTTCCGCACTAGTTTTGATTTATGATTTCAAGTTATGTTAAAAATATTTTACGACTTTTTATGTTTTTGAGAGGTTTTGAGAGATTATAGTATGTGCTGTATTTCTCAAATTAATAGTTGGTTGTTTTATTATAAAATGATGTCCAAAATATTTTATGTGATTTTTGGTGGTTCGGCCGATGCTAAGGAGGTTTTAAAAAAAAATTATAGTACATTTTAAGCAAAACGAATAAGTAGACGTTTCAACATCATAGATAGGTCCAAGGCCTGGATCCAACCCCTCACGGCCTACTCTCCTCCCACTGCCCGATCTCTCGAACATCACACGAGAAAACAATGATCCGGACGTTTCCTCACACCCTCTGCCTCATGCGACTACAGCAACTAACCCACTGAAATCATTTACATAGATGACCTCTTAACACATCGATCTAGTAGCCCCCGTACACAAAATGCAAGAAAACGTGAGTATATTACAATATCATACAAGATTCATGCCAATTTGAAGCCAAAAACATCACCATAAGTAAGATATTTAATTTTCGTAAACACAACACATTTATTCCAGTATATAATGGTGTGTATGAGAGAAAAATGAGAGATACAAGCGTGTCTTGAAGAGTTCTACGCAAGAACGTCGAAGAACGAGTGTCGGAGAAGCACCGGAGAATATTTCTTGAAAGAAAAGTGATTGGCCGATGGGTTGCTGCTATGGGGTGCTGAAACTGAGAGAATTCTGAGTCGATGGGGAGGTGTCGGCTGATTGAGGGCTTAGGTTTAGGTTTAGTGGTGATTAAGTATTATTTAAATAGTTAATTAGGAGCAAATGGGCCTTAATTGGTCATTTTAAAAGTTTAACAAAAGTTTTAAGTCCAATAAGTTCAAAAGTAGGCCTATTAAATCCAAACACACTCCCATGAAATATTTCGTTTTGGTAAATTTTTGAAAATAATACCCGAACCTTAAAAAAGTCTCCCGTTTCGATAAAATTTGCGTACCGCTAAAAAATATGCTATGGCGGGTAAAAACACCCAACAAAGCCCATTTCTTAAACAATACATTTAAAAATTCTTATATTAATTAATAAAAATTAATCATGTAATAAAAATAATTTTTTTGATAATTCTCCGATCTCCATTGCTCGTTTGAGCGCAAAATGCATCTAGAAACCATATGCATAAACTTTTAAATTTCTTGAAATAAATTTTATCATACAGTAATTAGGCATAAAATGCATAAAAACAATTAAAAATATAATTAAATAAGAATCCTAGATTGCATGCATTCAGGTCACGTGAATTAAATTTCTGGACCTTGCAAATATTTTCTAAATTTCTTTTGCAATTTAGAAGAGGAGCAATCGATTTGGTCGTGGACTTGATAGGAGGATTAAAGAAAGGAGATTTGAAGAACGCTCGTAGAGATTTATAACAAGAGCTATGTCCGCTTATACCGGAGTAGTTGGAACCAAGTGAAAATTGTTAACTAAAGGTATATACTAAACATCCTACGAATGTTTATTTAATTTAAATCATAAGAGTGTCCAAAGAATATTTTGAATGTCAAAATAAAATTTTTAAACTTCCGCAGTATTTTGGACACGAGAAAAATGGTATCCCACAACAAAAATGTTGGATGTGGTGTGTAGATGTCACTCTTGTCAACATTAAGAAAAGATTGTGGATCATCATCATATGTGTCACGAAACATTAGAAGCGTCGAGAATATGCGGTAAAAACCCTGAAGCACTCCCTAAACAAAATTAAATAAGAAACGTTTTTAGAGCAAAATAAGAACTTACTTGAAAAGGGAGTCGCCTCTCTTATTTACAAACATTTTATAATGAGCTATGAGTTTTCTAAATTATGTAAGATATTATTGGAGATAATTTCTTCAATTTATGGCTTTTTAAAATTATAAGATAAACAACAAACCCCATATAATTTTTGAATCATTCATTGAGATATGCTATTATCCAACAGGCTGTTAGAGTAAATGTCCTGCAAGCCAACGGTTGGCTAGGGATTTTATGGACTCAGTTGTAATAAACAATCTTGATTTTAATATAATTTAACTTTTTAATGGTTTCGTTATACTTTATCTGTATACACATGCAATCAGCAAAGATAAAGTCCTTGATTATACTTTAATACAAATGAATCGCAATTCGATGTTGAAACTCGTTTGTAAATACCGTATGATCTAAATTCGTTCCTAGTCGATTCAGCCGCCTAAAACATAGATAAAAGTCGCTTGAGCTCGAGACTAGCATATGTGATGTTGTGTACTGTGTTTCCTGGTAAGGGCGTAGAGATGTCCAAACATGCAGATGAGTAGTCATATGATGATTATACTGAACAACCCTCCCTCGGACTTTCCAAGTGGTTATCATTCATCGAGAGGATAAGTCCGTGGTTATGTTGTACATCATTAGTCCTTACGACCCAGGACAACACTGAGGCTCTATATGCTAGGGCTGTGCTTTGACTCGTTTACCGGCTCCAGAAGAGTAATCAGGTGGCGAGGTTGGGTACAGTTGCGACACATATAGAAGCCAGTACCTTGTAGTCGGGGATTCACCGCTCACCTACGGGTGTGGATATCCTGTGTGATCTGATGAAATAATAGTGTATGGAATCTCTGGCCAGAGTATGAGATGTACGTTAGAGAAGGAGTTCTCAAATAGTACACGCAATGCCACTATTATAGTTATCATATAGTTATCGAATTATTATGCAACCCTCGATGAACCAATGGTTGCAGATTCGATCGGGATATATGAGATGAAGGGACCATACAATATGTTAATCATAATCTACTGGTTCTTGCAGGCACTATCAGTGATACCTAGGGGATCATGGGGCGATGCTACTAGACGTTCTTACCATGATCTGATGGGTGTAATCAGAAATGAGTTCTGACATTCTTGATCAAGGTGTTGATGAAAAGAATGGGGCTAACTAGGGTAAGCCCTAATAAAGGATTATGTCCTGAATCACAAAGAGTTGTGAACCCATGGCTAGCTGTATCCCTGAACTATTGAGGGTCACACAAGCACTGGATCGTTTGTTCCTGTTGAGAGAATAAATTCAAGGAGTTGAATTTATATTATGAGATAATAAATTCAAGGTGTTGAATTTATATAAAATATTGAGAGAATAAATTCAAGGAGTTGAATTTATATTATGATATAGTAAATTCAAGGAGTTGAATTTATGATAATTAAATTATGAGAAAATAAATTCAAGGATTTGAATTTATGAGATAGTAAATTCAAGAAGTTGAATTTATGAAATTTGGAGAGAATAAATTCAAGGAGTTGAATTTATAAAATTTGATTTATTAAACTCAAAAGTTGGGTTTATTAAATATTAAATTTTGGAGGTAATAAATTCAAAGAGTTGAATTTATAATTTAAATATTAAATTCAAATGTTGAATTTATAATGGATTTAAATTAAATGTAATGAGTGTATGTATTATGGGCTTGTAGGAGTACAAGACCAACATACAAATTATTAAGGTTATTAATTGGACTTTAAAAGATTAATTAATTAATTAAACTAGTTGGACTAGAATAATTAATTTATTAAGCCCATTAAGTGTTTGATTTAATTAATGAGCCCTAAGCTTATATATATGTGTATTAAGTTTAGGGTTAATTAATCAGCACTCATAATTTTTGAAAAAAAAAACTAGCATCCACAATTCAAATGGTGATTCACGTAAATTACTTTAAAAATTCCTCCAAATTTTTGGCCACCTTTTTCAAGGAAAAGAGCTTTGAGTCATCTCTCAAATATATGATCTCAACGTAGAAACTTCTTCCAAATTTTCTAGTGCAATTTGGAAGAGGAACAAGCGATCTAGTCGTGGACTTGATAGGAAGATCAAAGAAAAGAGATCTGAAGAAAGTTCGTAGGGAATTCACCAAGAGCTATCTCCGCTAACCCCGGAATAGTTGGAGCCGTGTGAATCGTTCACCAAAGGTATAAACTCTAACACCCTATGAATGTTTTTGTTAAAATCATACGAGCGCCCAAAGAAAAACAAATTTTGATTGTCAAAATGAATAAAAATTTTAAATCTTCCGCTGCGTTTGGGCGTGTAGAAAACTCGGATCCAACACAGGCTACCTGACTTCACTAGATTTTATTATTATTATTATTATTATTATTGAGGTGTACCAAAAGAGTCATGGGCCACGCATTTACATTCACAATATTATAATGTAAAATATAAAATTAAATTTGATGACGGTTATTGATTATATTTTACCACACTGTCTTATTTTAAGTCATTAATTAATATTCAAAACCTGATACGAAAATTAAATGAAATAATGAAGTCATTTAATCGAGGAGCCGAGTCTTTAAAGTATTTGAGAGTAAGACCTTAATGATAAAATATGCAACAACTACCCCTAAGATAATACAAGCAGGGAGCTGAGATCATATTAGACATTTCGAAATTTTTATATGTAAATTTTTTTAAGTATATTGCTTTTTAAAAAAATAAATGGCTCTTTTGTGGTTTTTTCTTTCATTTTTTTTTCTTCTGTAACTTTCTTTAATTATTATTGGAATTTTATGGTTATGGCCTTTCAAATCTACATAAGCCACAAGTAATCTAATGTCGGATGAACTATAATGTTAGTATTATATTTAAGCTTGATCGGGTCGTTATTTTAATTTCTTAATTTGTTTCAATCGGGTTAACGTCGAAATTTTGTTGCAAAATTCTTCAATAGTGGAGGATTAATAAAAATCGAGTTTTTAAATATCCTTTATATTTTTTTAAAACATAATGTTTAAATATGTACTAGAACCTTTTTAACATGAAGGCTTATCCAAACATCACTAATTTGTTAAAAAATGAAAGTTTCCTTACTCTCTTTAAAGTTTAAACCACATTGTGCATATTACAAGTCTTCTCCTCAAGATTCAAGAATTATCCATCATCCATGTAAGTAAATTTAAATAAGGTTGACTTTGAATTCCCTCGATAATTTTATTACCCTTCTGTTAGGTATTCATCTCCAAGTTTTTCCTCCCCACATGGCCACATTTCAAAATTTTACTTACAATCCTCCAAGACCTTTATCCCATCAATCTCCTTCAAGTAATCCAGACAATGAATTTGCAATCTTTTCTATTGCAGTATTAGCCATCTCTGCCACAGCTTTCTTGTTACTCACCTGCTACTTTTTCACCACCAGATGCTACCTTAGATGTCAACGGCGGGGCCATTCGAGCCATGTCTCCAGAAATCGAGTACCGGGACATGAAGATCAAGTACCGGTCTACCCCTACTACTTGAGAGGGATCGATGAGTTTCTGATCCAAGAAATTTCATCTTTTTCGTACATAAAAAATGGCCAAGAAAGCAGCAGTTTCTTGAAATGTGTGGTTTGTTTGAATGAATTTCAAGAAAATGAAACGCTAAGAATTCTTCCAAACTGCGGCCATGCATTTCACTTACAGTGCATTGATGTATGGTTGCAGAGTAATTCCAACTTCCCTTTATGCAGATCAACCATTTCTCGCATGAATGGATTTCAGTTTGACAAAACATTGGCGCCAAATTATTTGAGGCAGGAAGATTTTGTGGTGATTGAAGTAACTGGAGAAGATGAAACAGATGAGGATGAAGAAATAAGTGATTCAAGCAGAAGCCATTCTGGTAGAAACTTGGAACAGAAGATGGAGGAACTCAAGAAATCCAGAACCTATCATGATGTATATATATGTGATAGATGAAATAGAGAAATATGGTGAATTTTCGGTTCCAGCCATTAGACGATCTTTATCCTTGGATTCGGTCTTCGATGCCCGTGTTCACTCATCAATTCGAGAGGTAAATCATCAATTAGAGATGTAACATCACACGATGGGCGCCTCAACGAAGATCGAAGCCATGAAGATAGTAGAACTAGTAGCAGCATTAGAAGATTGATTATTTCATTCGGACAAGGAAGAAGATCAAGAAAGGCAATTCTTCCTGTTAAGTTTAGCCACATATTTTCCATCATCATAATAATACTTGATGAGTCGATGAAGTCTTTTATCAAAAGGGAATATTCTTCTTTAACATTATGAGAACTAAACGTGATTTTTAAATGCATAATACATTGTGAAAATAAGACAATTGATTTCCAACAATACACATTTTTTGGAAGAATTAGACATCGAACAAGACATTGTTAGGGTAGGTATCCAGCAAGCCAACTTGTGGTTCGGGCTTTTATTGACTCTAATGTAAAACAATCTTTATTTTAATAATATTTGACGAATTCATTCGATTATGGCATCCTACTTTATCTGCATACACATGCAAGCTGCATAGATAAAGTCCTTGAATATACAATAGGTACCATGTGATCTGCCTCGCAACGTAAGATCATGAAACTCATTAGAAAGTGTATCGTATATTCTAAACAGGTTCCTAATCAAATCAGCCATATAAAACAAGGATAAAGGTGGCTCGAGCTTGAGACTAACATCTGTTATGTAAACGTCATGTTTCATTGGCAAGGCATGTTTCATTGGCAAGGACATGGAGATGCCCATTCACACAGATGGATGATCATATGATGATTCACTGAATATGTAAGGTGAAGAAATTCAAACGACGTAACCTGACTGAATGCAAATCTAGGGTAATACTAAAATGCTTAATTAGGTGTTTTAAATGCATTTTAATGCATGGTTATGACATGTGTTAGGATTGGTTGAAGGGTCAAAGTGTTTAGAAGGCGGGTTGAATAAACACTTTACGATTTTTGGCTCTTTTTCGAAATAATGAATCAGTTTAATGACAAATTGATTTCAGAAATCTTGTTGTCGATATCAGTCAGTTAACTAATTTAAGTGTGGAAATAAACTAACTGATATATTGATTACTCAAAGAATAACTGAAATAATGAACACAAAGATTTTATGGATGTTCGGAGATTTCAAATGCTCCTACATCACCCCTTCTATCACAAGGATGAGTTTTCACTAAAATGCTTAGAGTAAATACAAAAGCTGTATAACCCACTTCAGTTTAGACTTAAACACTGTCAAACAGAAACTCTTAGTTTCTTACAGATTATCAGTACACAACTGATAGTTTTCGTAGCACAACTGATCTTTAGAAGATCGAGTATTTTGATGTAATGTGCTAGTAATCTTAGCTCAAATGATAGCCTGGAAACTATGAATATATCATTTAAGTGTGAGCTTCACTGTATGAATATCGCAACCGATCTTGTATAACTGAATTTCTCAAGTGTTCACAAAATCGATGTTAACGTTGAAAATCTATCTTCTTAAGACTGAATTCTTCAGCTATTTATAGGCTTCCATCTCAACGGTAACAATGAATGCATTAAATGATTCATATCTATTAGAACTGTTCTATCCGAATGTGTCAACATTCTTCTGACAATAGTACGATGTAGCAGTATGATATGCAACCCTCCTACTTTTAGTTACAGTCTGCTGTGTACGATTTGTCGGTTGTTGGCTGAGCTAGCTGATGAAATGTCAAATTGATATCAGTTGTTCGATTTATGATTTATCAGTTGAAATGACTAATGCATCATGTTCAGTACTAAATGATAGATCAGTTATCTTTGTTTAGTTCGATTTCATCCGATCATTTAATTTATTAATCTGTTCGGATGACTTCAGTTCGAGTAGGTTTAGTTATATAACCTCTATTCAGTTTGTTTTAGTTCAGCTAATTAGTTTTTCAAATTTGTCAGACTCCGAAATCTTTAATTCTGACAATTTTCCCTTTTTGTTGTTTGACAAAACATAGAATCCAAGAACTGATATAATTCATTGTAGATAAAATAAAAGAACTCTTTGTAGATAAAATAATCTTAAAATGTACAAATTTGTACGAACTAAGAGTAAGATAACATCTAACTGAACTGTCATTTGAACTGACTACTTTTCACTTTTTAGTTCTTTTGTCAACAGGTCCTTGATCAGTTGGTTGAATATTTCTTTGGTATGAGTGCTCTTCTTCCCCCTTTTTGTCAACTCCAGCGAGGTGAGAAAGAAAACGGACTTTAGAACTGACTTGAGATATAGCATTCAGCATTTGTTCTTGCATCAAATCCATTTTCTTTGTCATAGTTGTGTGCACGAAGTCAATTCGGTTGACAAGAATGTGTCGAGTCTGGAATAGAGCCGGAATTGTCACCTTGTATTTCTTTAGCTGATCAACAAGGAGAAATAAGCCGATGATATCCTTTGTAATCTACTTGAGGTTCTTCATAGTATTCTCCTTGATGGAATCAAATCTGAGCGAATGCATCAGCTGAGTTGATTTGATTTCAGAGACCATTGTTGTCAAATTGTGTAGACTGGACTGAATTACTTCGATTATAATATCAGTATCAATTGGTACCTCAGGAGATAAGGCTTCAGATATTTCGGGTGCTTTTCCTTTTTCCTTCTGGCTGAAAGTCACCATGGCTAGGGGTTGGGATTCAGTCTCGGCCTTTTGTTCCAATTCAGTTGTGAAATCTTCAACTGCTTCCTACTGAACGTCTGGAACTGAAGTGTTGGGCTGAGGATCAATTGAACTTTCCGGCACATTAGTTGGCGTTTGCATATCAGGAGTTTTTTTTTTACTGTAACTGGGCTGCTTCAGGTCATTTTTCAGTCATGACAACTGACTGAACTTCATCTTCAATAGTTTTCAATATAGTCTCCAAGGCTATTTTTTGTGAAGAGCTGGGTTCTGCATCCCTCTCAGCTGGTTGTGCAGATTCAAAATTCAGCTAGATGTCAGTGGCAAATAATCTGATCTTGGAGGTGCAGAGGAGATGGATGGTTGAATCACCTAAAAAATAGGATCAATCACTTGCTTACAGCTTTGTTCAGCAACTCGCTCCTTGGATAGTTCTGATTGAGCTTCAGTCAGTTGAGCCTGCTCTGCTGATTTTGGATTTTGGAAGTCAACTAGTATGTACAGTTGTTGATCCATCTCCCATACTTTGATCTTCATTTCTAATGATATTAAATCTGAGTCCAGCTACTGAAATATTGCTCTGTCATTATAAGTAGTTGGACTGGTTGGATTGTAATTTAGCTTCAGTTTTGCTGTTACTTCAGCTAGCCTCTTCATCCTCATTTAATCAAAGAAATATTCTCTTCGTTCCAAGGCCTGTGCGATGGTGATATCTTTGTCTGTCTTCAAAACCTTTGTCTCTAGATCAATGAATTCTTTGAAAACTGACTTTTTCTTCAACCATCTAGCAATGACTACAGTTTGGAATTTTACCCATTCATCAAAATTCTCCATCTTTGATTCAGCAAACTCATTTATCTCAGTCCAAATAAGATCTATGTGGGTTTGCACATGGTTGGTTAGCCTGAGCTCTTTAATCAATTTTCCTTTGCCCTTGGGGTCAGTCAGGGCATGCGAAATGTTTAGCCCTGAGGCAGTTGTATCCACTTTTTCACGAAACACTACACCTTTTGGTTTTGAAATTGGTAGAACAATCGGTTTACTGACGGTGATAGGAGGTGCATGGAAAAAATAGGCTTCAATTTTTCACCAGATTCGGTGATAAGCTTTGGAGGGTGATCATCTGGTTTCTTCGGTTGAGGCTTTTCACTAGATGGTGCAGCTGGAAATGATTGAATTGGTTTGGCAGCTAAGGGTGTTTCAACTCTAGTTAACTGATATATGGCTTCAAAAACAACTAGATTGATCTTCTGAAACTTTGGTTTCTTCAAATTCTTTGGAGATTGTGTTTTATCCGAATCACTTTCACTGACAATCAGTTTCCTTTTGACTGTCAGTTTCCTAGCCATCCCTTTGTCTTTGGCTACCTTCACAGATTTGGGAGTAGATATCATCCTAATCTCCTGCTGGATCTTAGAAAATTTTGCATGGGAGATGTCCGGCTTTGTTCTGGCTGGTTGAACTGTAACATCTATTATTTAAAATGCGGAAGTATTTTTTATTATAAATCTCATATTTTGAAAATAAACACTTAAAGAATCTACATGCATGCAACCCTATTAAAGAAAAATGTCATTTAACAATAATCGTAAACATTTGACAAATAAAAGACATATTACAATTTAAAATGATCGATCTCAAACGAAACAAGAACAATTAAAAATGCAAATAACCATCAGTAAATCAACAAAAGTGTAGAAATATCAATGTCCTCTCATCTCTGATAAAATCATGATGTGCAGAAAAGTGTGGTCCTTGGGTCGTGCGCACATCCAGGCCTACCTACTCAGAGTTCGGCACTTCCAGTCCCCTCAATATCATGATCACCTGCATCACACACGTCTAGTGAGTCTAAAGACTCAACACACATGTACTGGAATAACGAATACATATACATTACAAGCAACAGTGAAAAACATCGTAATCAAACATACAATAAATGTTTGAGGTAAAATCGTATGCGTAATCATGACCTGTCATAGCATTTTAATAGTCATAGCCCATATCATCATAAAAACTTATATGTGTTCATTTTTCTTAATTTGAATTTGGTTCGTCAGCTATGACTTTCGTATTATCATGTCATTCGATGGATCCATCTACGTGTAACCGAGGTACCCGGCGACGGAGGCATCAACGACGACATTACCCGTCCACTGAGTCCCAACCTTTCGTGTCATCATATCATCGTGTTAGTCACAACCAACTCTCATCCTTAAAAAATGTGTCATCATATTCACCACATAAATAAAAGCATGCATATACATAGTTTTTCCTTCAAACCAAGCATGCAACGTGTTTATCATATTTACATAAAAACCATATACATGATGCATAAACATTTAAAAACATGATAAAATGTGCTCAAGGCGCTGCCAAGGCTAAAACACACCCCGGGGTGAAAAATGACCATTTTGCCCCTGGAAACCCAAAATGACCATTTTACCCCCGGACATTAAAATTTCGACTCGAAGTTACCAACTCCTTAAAACATCCGAAAACATATTAAAAGTATTTCTTAGACGTAAAATCGTGCCTGATACAAAATTTAATCAATTCATTTTTAAAACTTGGACTCGAGTCTCGGTTTTAATCCGAATCGCCTCGAAACTTACCCAAATTTTACCAAAATTTTACCATACTTAAAACACACCCTACAGCCCCTAAAACACTCCTTACAGCCCTCAAAGACCCACAAAAATAGACCCAAAAATTTCGAGAAATTTCCAGCAGCCCTCCCTTCGAACCATAATCCCATACTTTCCATACATACACTCCTAGCCTTCAACCAGCGGGTTCGGCTACGAACCAACCACCCCTTGACCACCCTAGTACCCTACTGGACCAGCTAGACCCAAGGCCACAACCCCATGCACGATACACTAAGCCTACCGCTAGACACCGAAGGAGCACTACGCGACCAATTCTGCACTCACCACCTGATCGTGATTGGGGGTTGGTTCCAATAGGTGCCCAGCCCTTCCAAGCCCTGTCTAAGACCCGCTAGGGTCTAGTCCATGGCACGGATGAGTCCTTGCACTGTTGGTCTAACCCTTGCACGCAATCTCCCCAAAACCAAGCCAAAACTTGGATACCACTCTCGATCTACACCAAGCTTCAACCAACACCCAACTCCAGCCCTATTTCCTCTATACCATGACATGATTCGGCCCTGAGCACCAGCAACATGAAAATCGTGAGAAACAATCAAGGAAAAATCGAGTTTTTATGTCAAACTATTCGCAAAACATTAGTACATGATAGATCTGATTCATGCTCGTGCAAACACACATATACCAGCATAAAAGTTGCGTGAATGATGAGCAAGGAAGATACGTGGCATGCCTTCATGTAAAAACAGTCGAAAACGTGAAGAACCGCACGAAAGGAAGGCACCAAGAGAGGACATCTACCAATGTGTCATGGCGTGTCCCTATCCAAGTCTATGTCTCCCAAGACTGATGCAGAGATAGCGGCGATGACAAGCATTCCTTATGCATCTGCGATTGGTAGCATCATGTATGAGATGATATCTACACGTCCTGACGTGGCTTTCGCACTAAGTGTAGTGAGTAGATATCAAATCGAACCCCGGTCTTCCAAATTGAAAAGCTGTGATAGACATCCTCAAGTAGTTGAGAAGGACCAATAAATTGTTCTTGGTCTATGGGGTGGAGAACTGAAATTGGAAGGCTATACCGACTCTAGTTTCCAAAGCGATATCGATTACTCGAAGTCAACCTCTAGGTTTGTATTCATGCTCATTGGTGCTGCTGTCTCTTGGAAGAGTTCCAAGCAAGACAATACTGCGGATTCCAGCACAGAGGCCGAATACATTGCTGCATCAGATGCAACAAGGGAGGCTGTTTGGATAAGGAATTTCGTCTAAGAGTTGGACGTCATTCCTAATAGAGTTGCTCCTCTCCCGGTGTTGTGTGACAACACGGGATCTTTAGCTCAAGCAAAGGAGCCAAGGTCTCATCAGAAGTCCAAACATGTATTGAGAAAGTACCACATCCTCGGAGAGATTGTGGAAAGAGGAAGAAGTGTCTTTTGACATTGTCGGCTCCGCAGATAATGTTGTTGATCCACTAGCTAAGCCTTTACCTGGACTATTATTCGAGATGCATCGCGAATCAATGGGTTTGAAGCATATGGGTAGTTGGCTCTAGTGCAAGTGGGAGATTGTTAGAGTAGGTGCCCGTCGAGCCAAGTGTTGGCCGAGTGTTCACAATGAAACTCTATGTATAAGCAATCTTTATTTTAATAATATTTGAAAATATTGTTTTGGCAAATCTTTATCTGTATACCCATGCTAGTTGCATAGATAAAGCCCTTTAATATACAAATAGTAGAAAGAATATGAGATGCTCATATGTGAGTATCATGAAACTCATATTTGTAATACTGTATATTCTAAACGGTTCCTAGTCGATTCAGCCGCCACTAAGAAGGATATAGGCCGCTAGAGTTCGAGACTAGTATCTGCGATGTGAGTACCATGTTTCATTGGTAGGGGACATTGTGATGTCCGAGCATGCAGATAGGTGCTCCTGGTAGAGTGCACTGAACAACCCTCCATAAAGGACTTTCCAAGTGGTTCTCACTTATCGAGTGGAAAATTCCTAGTTTATGGTTGTACACCATTAGTCCTTATGACCCGGGACAACATTGAGACTCTATATGCTAGAATTACACTTTGACTTGTTTACCGACTCTCATGGGGTGATCAGGTGGCAAGGTTGGGTGTTTTGTCGAAACATATAGGAGTCGATGCATTGTATTCGGGGATTCACCGCTTACCTTCGGGTATGGATATCCTATGTGTTATCATGTGTATGTAAGTTGAAATCTCTGATCAGAGTATGGTGGTAATTATGAAAGGGGTTTCATAGATTACACCATCGATGCAACTACGACATGACACATATTATCGATTCATTGACAACTCTCGATAAACCAATGGTTGTCGAATCGATCGGGATATATGAGTTGAAGGGACCGTACTGTACGCTAACCATAATTGAATGGTTCTTGCAGGCACTATCATTTGATACCCAGAGAATCATGTAAGCGATGCTGCTAGGCGTTTAACATGATTGGTTGGGTACTATCAGACTTGAGTTCTGACGTTCTTGTTATCAAGGAGTTGATAAGTAAGAATGGAGCAATTGGGGTATGCTCATATAAGGACATTTTTAGTCCGAATCACATGGAGATGTGAACCCACGGCTAGTTGTATCAATGAACCATTGAGGGCCACACAAGTACTGGCTTTCTAGATCCCGTTGAGAAGTAAAATAGTTCAATGTGTTGAACGGCTTATAAATGAGTTTATAAGCGTAAGGAAAAATAGAAGTATGACTTCTATGAGAGAAATATAACTTTTAATTTAAGGAAGTGTTCCTAAATTAAAATTTGGCCAAACGAGTAATGTATTTGAAAATTGTGATTTTCATAAACATTATTATGGACTAAATTAAATTAATTCAAGTGTTGAATTAATTAAACACTAGTGGACCTAGTAGAGTCTAAATAATTAAATTAATTCAAGTGTTGGATTAATTAAACAACATTAGGCCTTGTAGAGCGCAATTAGAAATAAATATTAAATTAGTGGACTTGAGTAAAATCAAGTAAACTTTAAATGGACTCAAATGTGTTTGAGACATTTAAATAAAAGTCCATGGGCCTTGTAATTGTTACAAGTCCAAATACAAATGCATGCATGTGAGGTGAAAGGTTGGGAGACAACTTTTTGTGTAACCAAGGCTTGACATGCACTTTTTTGACTCAACTTTTTCCACAACCAAGAAAATTGTTCTCCCTTCTCTCCCAACACCTAATGGCCGAAATTTTGCTCAATATTCTCTCCAATTTTTGTTCTTCAATGGTTGAGGAAACAACACACTTCTCAAAGAAAAATGCTCTAATTTTTCTAGTGCAAAATTAGAGTGGTTCTAGCTAGTTGGTGGTGGGCTTAATATTTGAGCAAGGTGGGCTCAAAGGGAAGCTTGAAGAATGTCTTGTCATTCAAGAGCTAAGGTGTTTACACCTTAGTTGGAGCCATACATCAATTCTTGTGATTGATAGGTAAAATTCTAAACACACTATGAATGTCATTTTTGTGTTTTATTGTATTTGCTACACATTATAAGGGGTGGCCGAAAATTTCTTGTAAAAATTCCATTTTTAAACTTCCGTTGCGCTTCCGGTCACCGTAACCGATCCCCTTTCACATGCAACCGCGAAAAATACTATAATTAAAATACATTGCATCATGTCTAAAGCGTAAGCATAAACATGACATGACAAAACATAAACGTTTCTATATCACATCATATCAAAATATACATGTTCAATTTTCTTTATTTTAAATAACAGTTTAGGGTTTGATGTTGAGATATTTTTTTGAACTGTTGTATTTTTACCAATAGTTGAATACTTTTATTTTAAAATGTATGATTGACGGCTGTTACTAAATGCATGCACTTAAATGTAATTTTCGAAAAATTGTTTACAAAAAATAAAAAAACTTAGTATTATTTTAGTAGCACGAGTCGTTTCATGCTAACACGAAGTATTTTCATCATTATGCATAGTCTCGGAAGAAGAAGAATGCTATTATATCTCTCGACGATGGTACTACTGGTCATGTTACAGCTGGGGTGGAAGACTTCAAGAGCATATTACGCAGTGTTTTGAAGATCTTTTCCCTTCTACTGGTTGTCTTGATAACCACATATCATCAACCAAGTACCAAGATGTATCAGTGATACTCAGAACCAGCTTCTCACAAGCCTTTTTGAAGCAACAAAAGCTCTCCGATCCATGCATCCAGACAAATCTCCATGTCCGGATGGAATGAATCGCGACATTTTTGGGATATCACTGTTATCGATGTTATTTGTCTCTCTTTTCAGATTCTTGCACTTCCCCTAAGGCTTAATTCCCAAGAAACATCTTTATTTTCTCATAAAGTTTATAGATAATTACGTCTTTGTATAGTTATATATATATATATATATATATATATATATATATATATATATATATATATATATATTGATTCTAATTTTTTTTTTAAAAAAATGTAAATTCTAATAGTTAATGACACAATATTAGATATGTTAATTTTTTTTCATAAAAGTCAATGACGAATTTATGTTGTGTGCTTTATTGGCTAGTTATATATAAAAGAGTTGCATGATAACCAATTTAGTTTTTTTTTTTTTTTTTTTTAATGCAATGCTTAACCATTCTACAAATTTTCATACAGCCAATATAATATATATATATATATATATATATATATATATATATATATATATATATATGTCAAATATTTAAAATACAATTTTATTTTTAGATTTTTTTGTTATATAATTTTAAAAGTAACAACATCTTAAATAGTTTCTTTTATAAATTTATACAACAAATGAGGTTGGTGTCCGAGCGTATTCATTTGGCGAGGTGAGAATAGCAAAACTCAGCAACACAATTATTCATCTCCAAATGAGCAATTCGAATTTCATTTCCCTTTAATTTTTACTCGTCAAGTCTCCTCCATCAGCACAGAGCATCAATTGTCCCTCAATTCTCTCTTCAAAGCAATCTCAATTTGACCCCCTGAATTCTAGGGCTTGTTTGCATCCTGATTAGTAATCTCTGGTAGAGTCCTTATTTCCCCTGGTTCTCTGTCTTTTTTACAGTATGAGGTGTACCTAGTGTTAGTATGTGTGTGTTTAATGCTTATTATCTTGCATATAATTGAGTTTCTGATTTGGGTTTTTGGTTTTTTGCTGGCTTGACCATTTGTGAATGTGTGATTAGTAGTTGGATTGTTGTTTCGGTTTGGTTTTTACTTGGGATTTTGTGATGTGGTGATAAATATTAGTTTTGGGAGTGGTTTGATTTTGAAGTAGAATATTTCTGGCTTAATTGTAACTGAAGTCGGAATATTTCCCGGAAGGTGAGCGATGGTGGCCCCGGATTAAAATTTGGGAGGCAAACCATGAATAAAAATTACCATGAATTTTGTTCACCCTCTGGTTACAGGGTTTTGTGTCATTCTATTGATCCTGTGCTAGATGGGATAGGTGGACTAATTGGTAGTTGGATGATAAATATTCAGCGAGTACTGTGTGCTGGTGCTTTCTCGGGTTTAAGTTTAATGTTATCACCATCAGTCAATAAGGAAGATTCTTCGATTAAACAATTTTAGGCTCCGCGCATGATAAAGTTTCTTGGATTAAACAATTGTTAGGCTTGAGGAGTTTATAAACTGTGTCTTTTTGTTTGATACTTGGACGTGTTGCCTTCTCTAAGCCCTGTTTGCTGGCTGGAAGCATATTATCACAATCATTTCTTGACAAACAAACTTTTCTTAAAGGAGAAGCTCTAAATCCCCTTTCTTCTTTGGCTAAACTGGTTTTTGTCCTTTGATTGCACAAATAGTAAAGCCAATGAACGGGAAGTTTACGTTTTCCATGATGATAACTTTTTCTTCTTTCAGTATCATATAAAGATCTCAGACGAAAGCATTTGTGACAAAGGATTGGACTGCATGTTGCATTTTGGATAAATTTTACTTGAGTTTAGTTATACCTGAAATTAGGAATTCCATATCAGGATTCATATGAATTGAGTACATGCCTGTGTATGACATTTAGAGGGGAAATATTATAATTTATATGCTAATTGTAACTGGTTGGCATGGTTATTTACCAACAATTGTGGCATGGTTATGAGGCTATATGGACACAAAGATGCTGTTGGTTAAAGCATATCTGATCAGGAGTACTGTATCACTTGTTAAGTTTTTAATGATGCTTTTTGTGCTCAGTGAATATCCAACTAAAAAAGGTTTTGCTATTCTGAGCCTCTATTACTGTTCCTTCCCCATTAAAGTTTAGGCTGCATGCTTAGAAATTTTCCCCCCTCGCTTGGACTGACTGGGCCTTGTCTGGCTTATGTAAGGATTCGGTTGTTGAGTTCACGGACAAATTGGGAGAGCATGCAACCTAAGTCTAAGGGTGTTAATCAAGTAGAATCTAAGCTGCCTAACATTACCAATTCCAATATATGCTCAGAACCATGGTGGAATAATGGTGGAAATACTTCCTTTTCTCCTACCATGATGCGGGACAAAGCATCAGACTCGTCATCCCTGGAACAATCTGCAGATGGCCACTCACATTCTGAGGGTGGAATTAATGAGGATGATGATGATGCGGTCAAACATTCACCAAGTACTTTACCTTTGCGACCAGGTATCTTCAATAAGCCAGTAACTTATCCAAAAATATTCCTTTGGTTAATACCGCGTGGATGTTTATGAATGCAATACTAATGATCGTGTGTGTCAAAATCAGATACGAATTATAGGCACATGGAGAATCTTCAGCAAGTTGCACCAGGCTTGCATCAAGGAAATGATGGGAGCCTCAGACAACTTCCCCAACAGTTTGAGCTTGTCGGACACACGATTGTAAGACAGTCACAATCAGAAATATCGAAATAAAAAAATTGCAATCAGTAATATTAAAGTACAAATGTTGCTATCTAGATAAAGGAAATTCGAAATTTGCGATTTGAAATAAGTATTGTCTGATGCTTGCCAGATGGTCATGCCAGTGATATTGAATTTCGTCTTTGTAATCCAGAAATCTATTTTATTTTGTTGAACCCTTTCCAGGGCTGTGCCTCAAATCCTTATGATCCTTATTATGGAGGAACGGTGGCAGCTTATGGGCAGCCTTTGGTATGTGCATGAACTGTTGGTTCTACTTTTCATTGTTAAATCTTGTGAAGAGACAAACACTCGATGTGATTTTGATTTTTAACCCATTTTTCAATTTTGCTATTCATAGGGTTCTGAGAATTACATTTTTTTATCAGGTTCCTCATTTATATGACATCAATAATACAAGGATGCCATTGCCCTTGGAAATGACAGAGGAGCCAGTTTATGTGAATGCCAAGCAATACCATGGTATTATGCGAAGACGACAGTCACGTGCTAAAGCAGAGCTTGAAAAGAAGATGATTAAATCTCGGAAGGTACTTTTTTGGTT
The DNA here is from genome assembly GCF_022965805.1 of Primulina eburnea. Classification (NCBI taxonomy): domain Eukaryota; kingdom Viridiplantae; phylum Streptophyta; class Magnoliopsida; order Lamiales; family Gesneriaceae; genus Primulina; species Primulina eburnea. Next base: position 255,133 of record NW_027331580.1, read on the forward strand.
CCCCAAATAAGCCTCATGTTGAATCTATTTCGTGAGAAAAGGCTTATTCTAAAAACTTTCATTGACCAACTTTTCTTATACTCGTTTTATGGGCTATAAAGTTTTTTCTATTTTTAACTTACAGCCTTATCTGCATGAGTCCCGACATCAACATGCCTTGAGGAGGGAAAGAGGCTCTGGGGGGCGTTTTGCTAAAAAGTCGGATGCTGATACATCCAAGGGAACTGACACTGGCTCGGCCGCCACTTCACGATCAATCAGTTCATCAGGTTCCGATCCCTTTCCGTCTGAGTCAAGTCGAGCAAAAGCACCTGAGTCTCTGCAGGAGCCAGCATCTCAGGCTAAATCTGGTGCGGTGAGGGAACGATCCCAGTCGATGGTTGGAAGATATCCCATCTAGTTATGCAACTTTCTATGCATACTGACTCCCATGGTAAGAAGGTAGGTTTGGTTTGAAGAAAGTGTAAATCTTGGCTTCTAGGCCGGGCGGCAATTCATTCTTGGCTGTTTTATTTAGGTCGTGGAGGGGAGGAATGCTGGGATTTTCTTAGCTTCTTTCAGTGTACAAATGGCTAGAAACGTAGTCTTAGGAAAAATCCATGTTTTATTTTGTAAAATTTGTAGTAGGAGAGCAGTGTTTTGTTGCGTTTGTTACATTTTGAAGTATCGTTTGCATCAACTGCAAAACCTTTTTGTTTCCTTATTAATTACGATGATGATAATTATGAGATGACAATTATGTATATCGCAGAGTGATCATGGTACGGCTTGAGCAGTTTCTTCCCTCCAAATTTGAATCTAATTGTGGTATACTGTTCGGTTTGAAACATTTTTTAATTACGGTTTTTTAAAGTAAAATTAGATTTGCAGGCTTAGGCGGTTATTAATTATTGATTTTTTCAATTAAGAGTGATGACTTGGTTGGTTTTTTTAAATTAAGAGATGATGACTAAAAAGTATATTGGTTTACCAATAATTTTGATATTGATTGTATCAAAATTGACTGATTCTGAAATCTTGTTTCTCGATATAAATCAGTCTATTAATAATAGTGAGGATATAGTCTGAAATATAGGTTGAATATTCAGTGTGAGATATTGCAAAAACTGAATAGATAATCAACTAGAACACATGAATTTTATGCATGTTCGGAGTCTTCAAATGTTTTTATGTCACCTCTTCTATCTAAAGGATGTGTTTTTTTACAAAAAGACTGATGTATTACAACATATTGTAATAATCCACTTTAGTTGGACATACAGACTCTCAAACTAAAACTTTTAGCTTATCAAATTCTTTACAGTAGAAAGCTGATTCGCAACCTAAATACCACGAATTAATACAATGAAAATAAGAGTGCAAGTGTGCGATTTGTAGATTTAGAAAATGCTTGAAGAGAGTATCACAACTGATCGATGATTGTCAATAATGTGTTCATTATGTTCACCAACCTTCTTCAACTGAGTTGATCAGATATATATAGTCTTTGATCCCAACAGTCATATTGAATGTATTTAATGACAAATATCCGTTGAATAGTCGTTTAATTCAAGATGTTGACTTTATCTGGTAGTGGTGCGAAATATCAGACTGTTTTGCTCTGTTACATCTGTTCTGCTTGTGTACGAACTGTCAATCTGTCGGCTGATGTTACAAATGATGTCGTGGCTAACTGATCAGCGGAGCAGTTCAGTTAGACATTTTCAGTTCAAATTGATGTCTTTTAAGTTTGGGATACTTCAGTTGACGAAGGTTCTTTTAGTTCAGTTAATCGAAGTCTTCAGTTCTAAATATCGATTCGTTAACTGAACTTTTATGTCATTTGATTTAAATTTCTTTCAGTTACGATTTGTCTGTTCAGTTTTGTTATTCAGTTCTTTTGCGAATATATTTTTCCAACTATGAAACTTATAATATTCTAAAAATTTCTCTTTTTTCGGTGTTTGACAAAACTTAGATATCTTGTACTGATGAACTGATTAATCTGATAGAGAAATTGATTGTAGATAAAATAATGTATATATTCGTACGTATACAAGAAATTTTTTCATTGAATTTGAAATAGGTAAGTACAGATTCATACATACATTTCAAAATGAAAAAAAAATAATAATACAGATGTCCAATAGACTTTCAACTGAGTTAGGACTCTTGATTTTTTATTGGACTTGTTCTCAACTTGTAATGCCCGGGATTTTGAGTATTGTAATCGGGAATGAATGGTTGATAATTGATGTGATTCTAGATGAATCGAATCAGACCGAGATAGGCGGAAAGAAGATTGGAATTATGTGCGAGGATGAGCTCTCGCGCATATGCGCGACCCAGCCGGACGCATATGCGCGAAATGCCCAGAGAACCTCGCGCATATGCACGGAAATGGAGCGCGCATATGCGCGAGTCATCTGAGAGACCAAGTAAAATTCCAGAGGACCTCGTGCATATGCGCGGAAGATAGGCGCGCATATGCGCGAGCTGTCGAGAAGGAAAAATGCCGAGACAGAATGTCTCATGTCTCGCGCATATGCATGAGACGTGCTGCCCAAATATGAAGCCACCCGTACATTCTCATTCAATATATATATATACATTCGAAAAGCCTTAGCCTTCAAAAGACAGAGGAAACGAACGAGAATTGCTCTGGGAGAATACTTATATTTTCCAATCGTAGATTTATGAATTACGAACGATCCGTCCGTCTGAATTTTAATCTGACTTCAGTACTGTGATCCTATCGTCGACAGCTACAACTGGACATAAGTTTTGTTACGTTTTGATATGGTTTGAAATTATGATATTGTTAGAATCGGATATGATTCATATATGATGTTCTTGACATGTTAGACATCGTAGAATCGAAGTCAGATCGAAAAACAGATTGATTATGGAGTTGTTATGATTTTTCAGATTATATTGATTGAAATTGGACAGATTTGAGTTATTAATTGATTTCAGATTGTATTGGATATTGGTTATAGATTGTAATTGATATATGTTGATGTGGTATTGACGGAGATATCGAGATTATACCGTTATGTCGTTGATTTTGAGTTAGATTCGATTGATCAGACTTGGTATTGATTTGAGCAGTATATTGATATTGTACTACTTGATATTGTCATTGCCAGATAGAGTATTGACAGACTTCGACTTCCATACTTGAACGTCGTCAGAACTACAACAAAAGAAAGGTATAAGTCAATGTCGTACCGGGAGAATGACTCGAGTGTGGTATACTTGAGTTTCCCTAAACCACATACTTATTGTTATTGCGTGCCTTGATTTGAATTGATATGCTTGTTCTATTGATTTATAGAATGCATGTATTAGACGAGTATTAGATGATTGATCTTGTGACAGAGGTGTTGAATAGTGATGGAATCGTCACTGGCACATTGCACATTGTCACAGGATAGTGAATTGGCGGAAGTTCCAAAGTCTTTGACGGATAGGTCAAGATATTGGATGTTTGGTTTATATCGATGTTTGAATAAAAGTGGATTTCCTTCTATTACTGTTATTCGATATAGTATTCCAACGTCTGGGAACCGGGATCCCTAAACTAGGATTGAGTCTAGTCTGAGACGTGGAGTCACGAGTCTAATTGACAGTTTTATATTGATTATATTTTCAGATTTTGATATGTATAACTGATATCTGTTTCATGCTTTTACATTGATTATATAATTGCATGTATCGTTGATTTATATTGGGATGTATTTCTCACCGGAGTTATCCGGCTGTTGTCGTGTTTGTATGTGTGCATGGCAACAGATGGGACTGGATCAGGGTCGAGGAGATGAAGAGTGATCGTGATTAGAGTAGAGACTAGACTATGATTAGAGATAGGGTTTGAACTCTTGAGATGTAGTTGTTGAACCTTGGTTTTAAATGAATGTATATGGTACATGACATGTACTTTGCTTTTGATGTATATATCAAAATGAATTCCATTACGTTCCGTATTTGATACTTGCATTTAAAAAAAAAATTTAGACCATGTTTATTATAATGAATTAAATTGTCCCAATGATGATTAAGAATATGATTAGCGTCCGGGTCCCCACAACAAGTGGTATCAGAGCGATAGATCCTTTAGACTGAGATATAAGCTAGTGAGCGGGGTATATTGAGTTTTCTTTCCTGCTTTTAATTGCTAGCATGTGTTACTGCTTTATATAATACATGTTACTTGATTGATCCGAATTGATATGGTAATGTGTATTATTGAGAATGGATCAGAACCGATTCTGGATCAGAGGTAAGATGATCAGAAAGGGACTGAGACAGAATTGTTAATTGTTATTGCTAACCATTTTGATAATCAGATACGCCTCCTCGAAGAATACTAGAACATGGTAGCACTTAGAATCCTCCAATGGATGTGAAAGCAACACCGATGGAGACATTGCTGAAGAGATTTCAGTCGTTCCATCCACCGACTCTGAAGGGTACTGAGACTTCAGTAGATTGTGAGATTTGGCTAGATGACATTGAGATGCTGTTTGAGTCCTTGGATTACACCGATGAGCGGAGAGTGAAACTGATTGGGCACCAGTTGCATGATGTTGCAAAGAACTGGTGGATTACAACAAGGAAGGCATTGGAGCATCGAAGTACAATTATTACCTGGAATGTGTTTAGAACTGAATTTTATCAAAGGTTCTTTCCAGTGTCGTACAGGAAGGACAAGGGAGCAGAATTTGCAAACTTGAGACATGGTCAGCTAAATATTGAAGAATATGTGGCGAAGTTCTCTACATTACTGCAATTTGCTCCACATGTGGCCAAGAATGACGAAGCTGTTGCTGATCAGTTCATTAATGGCCTGGATCATGAAATCTTTACTTTGGTAAATACGGGGCGATCGAACAATTTTACTGATGCCTTGAACAGAGCTAAGGGAACCGAAGCCGGTCTGATGAGAGAGAAAGGAGCTTCGTTTGTGCCTCCAACACCGAGACCACAGATGTCTCCACCATCTCCCTGATTTGAGAGTGGCAGTGGTAGTGGAAAGAAAGAATTCTTGAAAGCTCGAAGGAAACAATTCAAAAGATCTGGAAGCAGTTCATCCAGTTCTAGGGGCTCGAGACTAACCGGTCAGGGCCAGAGTTATACAGGACCTTATTGCAGCACTTGTGGGGGGAAACATTCCACAAAGCAGTGCCGAGGAGTGTTTCGCAGTTGCCGTATTTGTAGACAGAAGAGACATTTTGCTAGACTTGTCCCCAGAGAGATTCTCAGAGATCCCAGGGTGTCGAGTCATCTGGATCAGTAGCTCAGACTGGTAGACGACCATCTGTAGTTCACTCTTTCCAGCCAGCACTATCCCAGTCACAGCCGAGGCCAGGAGGAATCCAGACAGCTAGCCAGCCTCCTAAACAGCAGGCCAGAGTGTTCGCTTTGACTGAGGAACAGGCTCAGGACGCACTGGACGATGTTGTTGCAGGTAACTGTTTTATCTCTAGTTATTCTGCATATGTATTGATGGATACTGGTGCATCGCATACATTTATATCTGAGCGATTTTCTCTGATGCATTCCTTACCTGTTGAGTCATTATCTGCTGTAGTGTCTGTCTCTTCTCCTTTGGGGACCGGGTTGATATCAGTGAAATCCGTTAGATCTTATATACTGTAGTATGATGGACATGAGATTGAATTAGATTGTATTGTACTTGGGTTGTCTGATTTTTACTGTATTATCGGTATCGATATACTGACCAAGTACAGTGCTACTATTGATTGTTTCCACAAGATTGTGAGATTCAGACCTGAGATGGCTGGCGAGTGGAAATTCTACGGCAAGGGTTCTAGATTCAGAATTTCTTTGATATCTGCTATGAATATGACTTGATTATTGCAGAAAGGAGTGGAGGGATTCCTTGTATATTCAGTTGATTTACTGAAATCGAGTCCATCATTGGCGGATTTGCCAGTGGTGTGTGAGTTTGCTTATGTCTTCCCAGATGAGATTCCTGATTTGCCTCCGATTCGAGAGATAGACTTCAGTATTGAATTGATGCCAAGTACAGTTCCGATTTCTAGAGCTCCGTACAGAATGGCATCAATAGAATTGAAGGAGTTGAAAGAACAGTTGGAGGATTTACTGGACAATGGGTATATCAGACCGAGTGTGTCTCTTTGGGTTGCTCCAGTACTGTTTGTGAGAAAGAAAGACGGTTCAATGAGACTCTGCATTGACTATCGGCAGCTGAACAAGGCAATGGTAAAGAACAAATACCCGAGATTGAGACAGGTGGTATTTATGGGTCAAATCACATCCGGAGACGGTACATCAGTTGATCCCAGTAAGGTTGAGGCAGTGATTTCTTGGCCAAGACCGACATCAGTGCCCGAGATTCGCAGTTTTATGGGTCTGACAGAATATTATCGACGATTCATTAAAGATTTCTCGAGTATTGCTAAACCTATTACACAGTTGACTCAGAAGAATGCACCATTTGTTTGTTCGGAAAACTGCGAGTCCAGTTTTCTTGAATTGAAGAAGAGATTGACCAGTGCACCGATACTGACTATCCCCTAAGGTACTGGTGATTTTGTGGTTTATTGCGATGCTTCTCACAGAGGATTGAGTTGTGTCCTTATGCAGCGAGGGCATGTGATTGCTTATGCCTCGAGACAGCTAAAGCCACATGAGACTCGTTATCCAATTCATGGTCTTGAATTGGCAGCCATCGTCTTTGTATTAAAAATATGGCGACATTATCTGTACGGTGAGAAATTCGAGATTTATTATGATCACAAAAGCCTGAAATATCTGTTTTCACAGTCCGAGTTGAATATGAGGCAACGAAGATGGCTTGATTTATTAAAATATTTCGATTGTGAAATCAAATATTATCCAGGAAAGTCCAATGCAGCAGCTGATGCATTAAGTCGAAAGGTATGTTCTTTATCCTTGTCGACGATTGGTGTTTCAAATTTGATAGAGGATTGATGTTTGTCTAGATTAGCCTTTGAAACAGATTGTCGGCCTCTGAGAGTGTACACTATTCAAGTCGAACCAGAACTAGTATTGCAAATCAAAGAAGAACAGAGAGTGGATCAGAATGTGCAGAATTCGATGGTCAGAGTAGGGCATCGATCAGAATATTAGGTTCGTGACAGTGTTTTGTATGTGAATAACCGAATTGTTGTGCCAGATGTTTCATATTTGAAACGACAGATATTATCCGAAGCGCACAGCAGTCGATTCAGTATTCATCCTTGTGGCAGAAAGATGTATAATGATTTGAACAGACAATTTTGGTGGAAACAAATGAAAGCTGATATTGCTGCATTCGTATCAAAATGTCTGAATTTCCAACAGGTGAAAGCCGAAAGAAAAAAAACCCGAAGGTTTATTACAGAGAGTCTATTCCTGAATGGAAATGGTATCACATTTCCATGGATTTTGTGACACAGTTACCGAGATCCTGCCGAGGTTGTGATGCGATTTGGGTCGTGATTGACAGATTGACTAAATTAGCATGCTTTATTCCATACAAGATGACATGTAGACATGACTAGATGGCCGATATTTATGTCGGAGAAGTAGTCAGATTGCACGGAGTGCCGAAGTCAATTGTATCAGATCGTGAACCTCGGTTTACTTCACACTTCTGGCAGAGTTTGCAGCAGGCTCTAGGTACAAAGTTACATCTGAGTAGCGCATATCATCCACAGACCAATGGACAGTCAGAGCGGAATATCCAGACACTGAAGGATATGCTGAGAGCTGTAGTGCTTGATTTTAGCAATAATTGGCAAGATGCATTGCCGCTTCGTGAATTTTCGTACAACAGCTATCAGACGAGTATTGAGATGGCTCCTTTTGAAGCATTGTACGGAAAGAAATGTCGATCCCCTCTTTATTGGGATGATATCTCTGAAGTTCCTGAGACTGGACCTGATATGATCAGAGATATGACTGAGAAAGTGAAGCTGATTCAGAAGAAAATGAAGGCAACTCAAGACAGACAGGCCAAATATGCTAATGTTCGACGTAGACCGCTGGTATTTGAGGCAAGAGACCGAGTATTCTTGAAGATTTCACCTTTCCGAGGAGTTGTCAGATTTGGAAAGAAAGGGAAACTATCTCCACGATACATTGGGCCGTATGAGATTCTCGAGAAGATAGGATATCGTGCCTATCGACTTGCATTGCCGCCTTCTTTATCTGGAATACATAATGTCTTTCATGTATCATTATTGCGGAAATATCTTCCTGATGCTTCACATGTTATTCAGCCAGACAAAATGGAACTTGACGAGACATTGAGCTATGCTGAAAAGCCGATTCAGATTCTTGATCAAAAGGAAAAACAGCTCAGAATGAAGACAATTCCGCTTGTGAAAGTTCAGTGGAGTCATCATGGCGTCGAAGAAGCCACCTGGGAGACTGATTCAGACATGAGACAGAGATTACCAGAGTTATTTTATTGAGGTAAGTTTCTATTCAGTTTCTATTACATGCCTTCTTATTGATATGATTGATTGCCTGTGATTTCGGGGACGAAATCGTATCTTAGGGGGGGAGAAATGTAATGCCCGGGATTTTAAGTATTGTAATCGGGAATGAATGGTTGATAATTGATGTGATTCTAGATGAATCGGATTAGACCGGGATAGGCGAAAAGAAGATTGGAATTATGTGCGAGGATGAGCTCTCGCGCATATGCGCGACCCAGCCGGACGCATATGCGCGAAATGTCAAGATAACCTCGCGCATATGCGTGGAAATGGTGCGCGCATATGCGCGAGTCATCCGAGAGACCAAGTAAAATTCCAGAGGACCTCGCGCATATGCGCGGAAGATAAGCGCACATATGCGCGAACTGCCGAGAAGGAAAAATGCCGAGACAGAATGTCTCGCGCATAACAGGGGAAACGAACGAGATATGCTCTGGGAGAATACTTATATTTTCCAATTGTAGATTCGTGAATTACGAATGATCCGCCCGTCTGAATTTTAATCTGACTTCAGTATTGTGATCCTATCGTCGACAGCTACAACTGGACGTAAGTTTTTTTAACGTTTTGATATGGTTTGAAATTATTATATTGTTAGAATCGGATATGATTCATATATGATGTTCTTGACATGTTAGACATCATAGAATCGAAGTCAGATCGAAAAACAGATTGATTATTAAGTTATTATGATTTTTCAGATTATATTGATTCAAATTGGACAGATTTGAGTTATTAATTTGAAATTGAATTGGATATTGGTTATAGATTGTAATTGATATATGTTGATATGGTATTGACGGAGATATCGAGATTATACCGTTATGATTTTGAGTTAGATTCGGATTGATCAGACTTGGTATTGATTTGAGCAGTATATTGATATTGTACTACTTGATATTTTCATTGCCAGATAGAGTATTGACAGACTTCGACTTCCAGACTTGAACGTCATCAGAACTACAACAAAGAAAGGTATAAGTAATTGTCGTACCGGGAGAATGACTCGAGTGTGATATACTTGAGTTTCCCTAAACCACATACCTATTGTTATTGCGTGCCTTGATTTGAATTGATATGATTTTTCTATTGATTTATAGAAAGAATGTATTAGACGAGTATTAGATGATTGATCTTGTGATAGAGGTGCCGAATAGTGATGGAATCGTCACTGGCACATTGCACATTGTCACAGGATAGTGAATTGGCGGAAGTGCCAAAGTCTTTGATAGATAGGTCAAGACACTGTATTTTTGGTTTATATCGATGTTTGAATAGAAGTGGATTTCCTTCTATTGTTGTTATTTGATATAGTATGCCAACGTACGGAAACCAGGATCCCTAGACTAGGATTGAGTCTAGTCTACGTGGAGTCACGAGTCTGATTGACAGTTTTATATTGATTATATTTTCAGATTTTGATATGTATAACTGATATCTGTTTCATGCTTTTACATTGATTATATAATTGCATGTATCGTACTGGGATGTATTTCTCACCAGAGTTATCCGGTTGTTGTTGTGTTTGTATGTGTGCATGACAACAGGTGGGACTGGATCATGGTCGAGGAGATGAAGAGAGATCGTGATTAGAGTGGAGACTACGGACTATGATTAGAATAGGGTTTGAACACTTGAGATGTAGTTGTTGAACCTTGGTTTTAAATGAATGTATAGGGTCATGACATGTACTTGGCTTTTTATGTATATATCAAAATGAATTCCATTACGTTCTGCATTTGATACTTGCATTTTTAAAAAAAATAAAATTAGACCCTGTTTATTATAATGAATTAAATTGTCCCAATGATGATTAAGAATGTGATTAGCGTCCGGGTCCCCACACAACTGGTCCTTAATCGGTTGGTTTGTCTGGTTCACTCCTTTTCTTAATGCTAGTCCCTATTGCTGTTGTCAGCTGTTCTTCCCCTTTTTTGTTAACACCTGCTGATCTAATGAGGAAAAGGATAGCTGAACTGACTTGAGCAGAAATTTCAACCAGCTGATCTTGTACTGAGTCAATTTTCTTTGAGAGACTTTTGTGAATAAAATCAATCATTGTAGGACCCGTTAAACCAGATTACGTATTAGCCATGCATAATTTCTATCATTTAAATTAAAAATGATTTCTTTATTATTTAAGGCATTTACAGTTGTTTTATTCTATGCGATATGTCTTGTGGCCACTTCACACTCATGGGATTGCAGCTTATCATAGGATTATTAGTTCATCCGGTGGTCACTGACCGGTTCATGTTTATGTATTGGTACGGATATCCATTCCAAGGGGTGTGATGATCTCTACCGCCCAGTATACTGTGGTATAGTCTGATCAGACGATTCGGTTCATGTTATGGGCCACTTGCGTAGAACATATTCTCAACAGAAAATTATGATATACTATTTTATGACAGGGCTCTATCGATCAAACATTTCACTTACGATTTTCAGTTCAGTTATGCACGTATTTATAATTACTCATGACAAGATATTTTCACGCTACGCTCTATGATATGATATTTTATGTTACGCCAGATTTTTACGATATATTTATTTTTTATCCATCATATATGCATGTTGAGTCTTTAAACTCACTAGACTTGATTGTTGTAGGTACTGATGAGGTCGGGGCCGAGGGCGGGGACCAATGAGTCATCTTGGGTCGGGAGTAGTAGGAACCCAAGGACCACATTTATCAGTTTATTTATGTAAACTCATTTTATCACGATGAATTATTTTAAGTTGTTGTTTTGAAACAAATATTTACTTCCGCTGCTATTTTGATATTTGAACTTTTATTCCGCTGTTACTTTAAACATTAAAACTTTTATTCAGTTTATTTTATGAATGAGGCAAGTTATTTACTTATAAAAGAAAATTTTAAATTATTCCGCAAATTTTCAAATACGAATTTCGGGCCTCTACAGTTGGTATCAGAGCCTATGTTCTTGTAAAGGGTTGTACTACTACTGATCTCGAGAAGCTCACGAAGTCAAGTCTTCGGTTTGTAAGTTTTACGTTTACGCATTTTATTTAAAGCATGAAATATTTTAACAGCATGTTTTCATGAAATATTTTACGTTCAGATTTTTTTTTATGCAATATTTATTTAAATTTAAAGAAATAATGGAATTATGCATGTTACAACATGAAATGAGAAATTATTTAATTTTCTTGCATGCTGGTGTGGTTGAATGGGACATGAGTAAGAATTTTGCTTTTGGGCGTTAGGAAAAGTTAGAAATGATTTGTTTATATTAGTTTTTGGTTAATAGTAATGATGTTATACTTGTAGGCCATAAGTTAAACGTGACAATTTTGAATGCTTTTGGGACTTGTAGATTTTCTAAGAAATTACGGATGGTTCGTGGCTGCTAGCTGAGTTGTTTTTTTTTAGAACTCCATGTAAGGATTAATGATTTGGGACTACGACAATCTTTGGAAGTATACAAAGCATAGAACTTATTTAGGATACATGCTCCCCCTAGCTGGATTTAAGGATTGAATTGCAAGAATTGAGAACTTTAAGGACCTAATTGTAATAACCAATAATTTGAGGACCAAAGTGAAAAAAATGTGGATAATTTTCGAGGGAATTAAGAATTAATGTTGTTATCTTAAGAATTTTGGGGGACTAGTTTAGCAGTAAGTGAGAATTGAATGATTTAAATGTAGGAAATTTAGGTGATTTGGGCTTGAAGGATATTTCGAACCTTTAAATATCTGGATTATAATGTTATAACGAATGGTAATCAAAGACATTGTAGGATGAATCAATCTCGGGCTTGAAAATTTAAGGGTTAGTGTAATAGCGTGGTGGAAAATTTAGAATTTAACGTGATGATGATTTAAGATAAAGTTGATCAGTTAGTTAAGTTATAAAGAGTAGACATTGAGATAACGAATTGTTGGGAACTTAAGTTTGAGGTGTCATAAGTTTTAGTCATGATCTTAACAGTTAGGACTATACTTTCGTTGGAATTTGACCTTTCTAGAAAGTTAGGTATGATTGATGGTTATGTTACTCGATTGATGCATGTAAGAATTGAGGTAGACATCTTGTCTTGAGAAATTTTTGCAAATTATTAAGAAACTTGGGAATAGGTGAATATGTGTGTTGGAATTATGTTATCCAAAACTATTTGGGTTGCGTAAGGTTGAATTTCAAATTTATGGGGTATGTGTTCGTACGAAAACTTTGGATGAAATAAAAACAAAAGAGAATTATTTGTGTTCAACATGGGTTACCGATGGACGAATATTAAGGTCTTTTTTATCGAATAAGAAATCTAAAATCTTGACATGAGGATTCTGGAACTCCATGGTTTATAAGTGAATTTGATTTATTAGAGTTAGTCTAAAGCTACTATGAGATAACTTATTAAGTTTTACACGCTAAAATTAATTAAGAATTGAGGATACTTAAAAATGCGACATTTGTTTCAATGAGAAAAGTTCAGAGTCCTAGGCCTCAACTTTATTGTAATTGGGAAGAGAATAGTTTAAGAATGTAATCGATGTTAGAGAGATTTTATATAATAGGTAGAAGATTGGTATTGGATATTTTGGGTTTTATGGATTAACACTACTCAAATTTAAGACTTGCAACAATTTTGTAATTGGGATGTACTTGTAAACGGCTAAATTACGTAAGGTTGGTGTCGTAAGATAAAGATTCGATTCAAGGATATTGGGATGATATTATTATGGAGTTAAGATAAGGTTTAACTTTTAAGTGTATTGCCAATGATAGAAGTTGATAAGTAACCTTTGGCACTGAGAGTTCTTAAGTTGAACTGCGTAAATGCTAATGTAATAGGTCGTTGAACATTACGGGTATAGTATGAGGAAGGTAAGGTATGATAAGTTTGGACCTCCATTTCTAATATTGAGAATGGTGAGAAAGGCCAGAAGTCGAGATCATAGTAAAGTAAAAGTAAGTCGCCGTAAGTCGCTTTAAGTTGCGATTCGCGAACGAGGTTTTTGGAAGGCAATTTAATTAGGATTGGACGTAAGGATAGCCTAGGATTTAAAAATCTTTATCAGAGTATCGCAGCGGTAGCGTAGATTATTGGGATACTAGAATAAAGAATATAACTTTTGGATAATCGAGGGTAAGCGAATTTCGAGGACAGAATTTCTTTTAAGGGGGGAGAGTTGTAGGACTCGTTAAACCAGATTACGTAATAGCCATGCATAATTTCTAGCATTTAAATTTAAAATTATTTCTTTATTATTTAAGGCATTCTAAAGTTGTTTTATTTTAAATCGACTAAGATTAGTTTTGTCTTTTCAGTTAAATAAGTGAGGGCGGACCGGAGTTGGATTATTGAGATAAAATTTAATGATAAGAAAATATTCCTAGAATTTATTTAAGATAAAGAATAATTTATTTTAATGAAAAAGAAAGATTAGGGATTTACTTAATTAATTAGAGATAAGTAGTAAATAAGTTTTTTAGGTTCAATAATTAATTTATTAATTCACTAAAATATTTAATGGGTAGATAAAACTATAAAGATTTAAAATACAATATTTAAGCAATATTTTCCCTCTCATTATCTTGGATTTTCGGCCACTCCATAGAAGGTTTGAATTTTGTTTGGCAACTCACCAACATTGATTCCTTTCCTTATCCCTTTCATGATAGATAATCCCTCAAATTTTAATCCGCAGTAATTATTAATTAAGCAAATTTCCCTACACATTTTTGAAGCAAGAAATCGGCCACTTCATTTCAAAGGATTTAAATTTTTGGCAACTCTCCATTTTTAATTCTTTCCTTAATCTTTTCTTGGAGATAATTCCCTCACATTAAATCCTCAATAATTAAACAATTAAGAAAATTTCTCCCTTGTATTTGACATAAAAAAAATCGTCCATCCCTCCATTTAAATCAAATCAAATCACATATCATTTCCTATCCTACAACTCTAGGATAGAAAGATTCTTTTGCCATTCAACTTTTCCTTTTATCTTGCAACCTTCCCATTTATTTCCTAGACTTCTCTCCCTCTCCATTTTCGAAAATTTTAGAGCATTTTCACTAGAGAAAAATCGAGAATAGCTAGGGAGAAAACAAGAGAGAAAAGGTAAGAAACAAAAGAAGAACACTCCGTCTCTTCCGCGCCGCGTTGTCGTATTCGTTTGATTTGTTTTCGTTTCAAACAAATCCAAGGCATGTTTATATTATTTCTTTGCTCTTCAATCAAGTCATATAATTATTTTAAAACATTACATGATCACAATTTTATGGAAAAAACCGAATTTGTACAGCAACTTTCAAATAAAATCTTCACATATTTTTTTCGGCTCTTCCTTGTGCTTCACGAGTTTGTTTGTTTTTGATGATTTCGGGTTAGCTCGATTTCCAGGGGCTCAAGGCTGCTTATGGTCATGTTCTAGGGTATTTTAGGGTCAAGTTTGATCAAGGGTTCAAGCCCCAAAACCGTGAGCTTGATGCTCCAATCAGTAAGCAAGAAACAAGTGCCTTGGTCGAGACTCAAGTGCTGTCAATGGCTCGCTTGGGTTAGTGTTCGAGCCATGGCTGGCCTAGGGCCATTTGCCATGGCTAGGACCTTTCCCTAGAAAGCATAGGACGTGGTTAAGCCGGCCTTAAGTGGCTTGAGCCATGTCCCAAGTCGGTTGAACAGCAAAAACGCAAGTCCCTTCGGTTTTAGTTCATTTTCTGGTTTTGTTTGTGTGTGTTGAGTTTCGGTTTTGTGGTGTCAAGTTGGTTGTGGTTGGCTTCTAGCCCTTATGCATGACTCATGCAACACCTTAGAATGTCTAGCATGGACCATGGTTAATCTCATAGCCATTGGATCCTTCATTTGACAGCAAAACAAGCAACACGTCCCACGCGTGCAGTTTGGTTCTCGGTTGGAAGCGTGGTGATGTTTCTGGTGTTTCATGGATCGTGCCTGGCCTAGGGCCCTTAGCAATGGTTCAAGCCACACCTTAGGATTTTGGGAAGAGGCTCTGGTCGGCGGTTCAAGCCCCAATGGCCAATAGCCTCGTAAACGAAGCAAGAAAGCGCAACAGCAGCTGCTGTATTTTTTTTGACAGCAGCTGTAAGTTTGGTTCAGAGGTCACGTACGAGTTCTTGGTTAGATTTTAGCCTATGGCATTAGACTGGCCAGTAGGAAGGTCATGTTTTTGGCCGTTCGTGATTCGGTTAAGTTTAGAGGTCGTACGAGAATTTACGGTGCAATGTGCCAAAGTGACACTCGAAAGAGCGTTAATTGTTTTGGCCTCCATTCACCAAATTTCAACTTGTAAAATTTTTAGGAGCATTATTTCATCATTTTAGGTGTATTTTAATCATGACTAAATTATGGTTCGATGTTGGTTCGGGTTGGTACAGAGTCATGATTATAATTTAAGTTGTTGGTCTAGTTGGACCTGTTTTTGGGTTCAATTACGAAGTTATTCTCAAGTTAAGATTGTTCGCATTTTTCTCATGTTAGAATTAGGTCGCAGCGAGCCTGGGAACGATCCAACCCAATTGGTAAAATAACACAGGAATTTAATTATATTACGTGCATCAAAATAAACAAGTTTATTTTTGAGATATATGCGATATGTCTTGTTGCCACTTCACACTCATTGGATTGCAGTTTATCATGGGATTATTACTTCATCCGGTGGTCACTGACCAGTTTATATTCATGTATTGGTACGGATATCGATTCCAAGGGGTGTGATGATCTCTACCGCCCAGTATACTGTGGTATAGTCTGATAAGACGATTCAGTTCATGTTATGGGCCACTTGCGTAGAACATATTCTCAACAGAAAATTATGATATGCTATTTTATGACAGGGCTCTATCGAGCAAACATTTTACTTACGATTTTCAGTTCAGTTATGCACGTATTTATAATTACTCATGACAAGATATTTTCACGCTACGCTCTATGATATGATATTTTACGTTACGCCAGATTTTTACGATATATTTACTTGTTATCCATGATATATGCATGCTGAGTCTTTAGACTCACTAGACTTGATTGTTGTAGGTACTGATGAGGTTGGGGCCGAGGGCGGGGACCAGTGAGTCATCTTGGGTCGAAAGTAGTAGGAACCCGAGGACCTCATTTATCAGTTTATTTATGCAAAATCATTTTATCACGATGAATTATTTTAAGTTGTTGTTTTGAAACAAATATTTACTTCCTCTGCTATTTTGATATTTGAACTTTTATTCCGCTGTTACTTTAAACACTAAAACTTTAATTCAGTTTATTTTATGAATGAGGCAAGTTATTTACTTTTAAAAAAATTAAATTATTCCGCAAATTTTCAAATACGAATTTCGGGCCTCTACAATCATGTTGCTAAGTAGTTCCTGAGAGGAGAGAAGAGTAGGGATCGTAACTGTTTTTTTTTTTCATCTTTTCAACTGTTTCAAAGAGGGCAGCTACATCCTTCATCATTTTCTTCAAGTCTTTCATCGTGTGATCTTTCAGAGTGTCTAGACTTAAAGAATGCAGTAGTTGAGCAGATTTGACTTGAGAGATACTGTAACCAAGATTTAATAGTTCTGATAAAATACTGCCCAATATCCATCAACTGTAATGGAAGTTTAGGGAGAAATCTTCAGTGTGAACCTTTTCTTTTCCTTTTTCTTTTGGTGTGAATTACACTACGTAAGCTGATTTAGAGCATCATCTTGGTCTATATCCTCTGCCATTTTTGGCACTTTCTCTTCTTGAACTGGTGGACTGTGAGGCTGATCCTGATGATCAGTTGTAGCAATGGATGCCTGAGCAGTTCTCTGAGAAGAAATTAGTTGAAGAGTAGCTTCGGTCATGAAGAAAGTTTCAGGAAGCACCAAGTTGGATGGAATAAGTTTTGGATTAGCTGATGAATCTTGGACTGTTGGAGTGATAGAAGGTTCAGTTGAAAACTGAACTGACTTGGTTTGGACTTCCACTTCTATTTTTGAGACTGATGCATCTACAATCATTGGTGCCACAACAACTTCATCAACAGTTCGTCTACATTGGCTATAGTTAGTTCCTCTTCAGTGTAGGTGTACGGCTGTGCTGCTGATTTATAAGCTGGTGGAATAATGATTTCTGTGGATGAGGATGTTTTATCTACTGAAGAGATTGGAGGATGAACTCTGGAACCAGTTTAGCTGGTTGAACCATAGCTGACTCTGTTTCAGCTAGAGCTCTAAGTTGTTCCTCTGTCGCCTCAATTGGAGGGAACTCCTCAGCTGTTGTCGGGATGCTGGTATTAAATGAGATGTATATCTACTGTCCCATCTTCCAGTTCTTTACTTTCATCTGAATAGAGATGAAATCAGAGTCCATTTGTTTCAAAACTGCTCAATCATCATATGCAGTTGGACCAGATGGATCATAGTTCGTCTTTAGTTCAGCTGTCACCTCAGTTAGCCTCTTGATTTTGATTAGGTCAAAGAAGTATGACCTTCTTTCCATGGCTTGGGACACGGAGGTGGTATTCACATCCTTCATTACAGCTAATTCCAGTGAGATTAACTTCTTATTAACTATCTTCTTGTAACGATCATGGGCCATTAGTCTGAACCAACAAAGGCCTCGGCCCATACCCACGCACCACTACTGGTCATGGGTCGTTAGGATGGTCCAGCATGGGCCGAGGCCCATGCTGGACCATCCTAACGACCCATGACCAGTAGTGGTGCGTGGGTATGGGCCGAGGCCTTTGTTGGTTCAGACTAATGGCCCATGATCGTTATGTGAGCCCGGGGCCGAAGAGGGCGGGGGGTGATCGCCGGTGCCATGAGGTGGCACGGACAATGAGCTGCTCCTGGCATGCTTCTAGGTGGAGGGAACATGAATGAACCGTTCTTACACCGGAAGGAGAAGTGTTCCGAGACTGTTCAATGTAATGGACTGTGCAGTTGAAGAGGGCTTAAAAGATTTGATTGGTACTACTCATATCATGAAGGTGCATCTTCTTTTCGGTAGCTGATCATATAAGAACTCTAAAGTTAAGCGTGCTTGACTTGGGGCAATTTTGGGATGGGTGACCTCCTGGGAAATTTCCTAGGGTGCGTGTGAGTGAGGACATAAGCACGCTGGAAAGACTCGTCTTGATACAGTGAGGACATTCGTCGAATCTGGGGCGTTACAAGTGGTATCAGAGCCAGGTTCTCTCCAAGTACGGTGTGGTTCGGGGACGAACCAAACGGAAGCTGGTGGGCATGTGAGGCCCGGGGCCGAAGAGGGCGGGGGGTGATCCCCGGTGCCATAAGGTGGCGCGGACAATGAGCGGCTCCTAGCAGGCTTCTAGGTGGAGGGAACATGAATGAACCGTTCTTACACCGGAAGGAGAGAGATTCCGAGGCTGTTCAATGTAATGGACTGTACAGTTGAAGAGGGCTTAAAAGATTTGATTGGCACTACTCATATCATGAAAGTGCATCTTCTTTTCGGTAGCTCATCACATAAGAACTCTAAAGTTAAGCGTGCTTGACTTGGGGCAATTTTGGGATGGGTGACCTCCTGGGAAGTTACCTATGGTGCGTGTGAGTGAGGACATAAGCACGCTGGAAAGACTTGTCTTGATAGAGTGAGGACAATCGTCGAATCTGGGGCGTTACACTTCTTCTTTAACTTCTTTTCAAGTGTGACTGTTCTGAAATTCACTCATTCATCATAGTGTTCTAATTTCATTTCCGCAGGCTCATTTATGGAGTCCATAATGAGATCAATCTGCGTCTGAATTGCATTGCTTGGTCTTGGTTCTTCAATCAGCTTCACCTTGCCCTTCGGATCAGTTAGGGCATGAGGCAAATCTAAAGCGGATTCAGTTGTGTCCACTACCTCTCCGATGAGCACTCCTTTTGAGTGTGCCTGAGGAAGAATTGTGGGGCGGACAACTGTGGTGAGAGGAGCTGGATTCCCAGTCAGCTTTAGCGTCACAACAAATTCAGTGATGATAGTTGAGGGACAGTCAGCAGTAGTCTTTGTCTTCAGTTTAGCATCTGTCAAAACTGACTGAATGAGAACTACAAGAAGAGGTGTTCAGCTCCTGAGGGCAGTAGTCTGAGCTCAAGAGGAGCTCATGGAGTAGCAGCCGGCTTAGTCTTCTGAGATCTCGACTTCTTTACAAGTTGAGGAGATGGGGTCTTCTCCAAATCACTGGTGGACAAGACCAGTTTCTTCTTGTATTTTTGAGCAGCAACTGTTTTTGCTTTGATAGATTTCTTTGATCTAACAGCTCCTTCCTCAACCCAACTCTATTTGGATTGAGTGTTCTGAAAATTGTAGTCTTTGAATTTGTTGGTTGTTGAGGATGATGCCAGAAGAACTCCCGAGTCTTCAATCAGTTTGATTAGTTGAGGAGCAAACCCCTTGAACTGCTTGGTAGTCTGAAACATATTATTCAGGATGTTGAATAGGATAGATGACCAGTTGACTTTGATACCTTCCATGATGATGGCCATAACCTGAAACTTCTCAAGTGTTAAGGCGAAGAATGAATTGGCCTTAGCTAAAATTGCCTTTGCAGCAATGTCGGCCAATAGCTGATATTCTGTCTTCAGTTCGTGCTTGGCATCAGACACTTTGATGGATTGCCCACTGGCAGAGCGAAGTAGATGAAACTCTTCAACATCAGCAGTTGCGACCTTTGAAAAACTTGAAATTCCTTTAGCTGGCAGTTGGAAGGAATTGCTGAAATAAGCTTCATCAATAATCATCGAGTGATTATTGACTGACATCTGAATCTTTCCGTCAACTATGACTGAGCTTGACTCATAAATGGATAGAAGCTCTGGGAGTAGAGTTCCTCGGTAGCTAGCCCTAGGAACTAAAGAAGTCCAGAAGCTTCAATCTTCTCGAAAACAGTTCAAACTTATTCAATGGAGCCTGAGAAAATCGATTTCAACTGGGTTCAACAAGAAGGCTGGGTTTTGTACTGCCATTTGAATATTGGAATTGCTCTGTAAAGAGAGAAAATTGAGTGCATATGATTTTCTCTGAAGAATTCGAGACCTGAGAATTTTAAGAGTGTGAGAACAAATCTGAGAAAGAGCGGTTGCTATATATGTCTCGTGACTTTTCAAATTTCGGACACGTGACAGTCTGTTACAAGTTTGACCATAATAATAGGGTAACAAGCCGTTGCCAGTATTTTTAGAAATTGAATCTGAGCAGTTATACAAAAACGGAAATAAAACGTTTGAAATTCAAAAATTTAAATTTACAACCACGATTAGTCACGTTTTTTTTTTTGGAACTTAAAAAAATTAAAGTTAATCAATTTATGTGATAAGATCAGTTGACATAATTACTGACTAATCAGTCTTTAACTGATTCAGTTCACTTGATAAATAACTGATATTTGTCTTATCAGTTGACTTCCTGAAATTTTACGTTCTCCTAAATAAATCTACAAGATAAATCAATAAACCCTAAAATATTTCTATAGTAAGAAAACTTAGTCTCGGGTAATTTCTTAGTGAAGATATCTACTGCTTGTTGTTCAGTTGAGATATATTCCAGCCTGATATCCTTTTTGAGAGCATGATCTCTGATAAAGTGATGTCTAATATCGATGTGCTTGGTTCTGGAATGAAGAACTGGATTATATGTAATCGCAATGGAGCTGGTGTTGTCACAGAAGATTGGCGACTCTTCAGCTATTACTCCATAATCTTTCATTTGTTGCTGGATCTAGAGCAGTTGAGCACATCAACTTCTAGCAGCTAAATATTCAACTTCAGTTGTGGAATTGGCGATGGATGTTTGCTTCTTGCTTAACCATGAGATCAGTTTGTCTCCTAAAAACTGACATGATCTACTTGTACTTTCGTGATCAAGCTTACATCTTGCATAATCTGCATCTGAATATCCTACTAAATTGAAAGATGAATACTTAGCATACCAAATCCCACATTTTGTATGTATTTTAGATATTTTAAGAAATGCGGTTGTTTAGGATTAGCCTGAAATCTAACACATTAACAGACAGAAAAGTAATATCAGGAAGGCAGGCAGTTAGGTATAATAAAGAACCTATTAGACCTCTGTAGATTGCCATCTCAACTGATATTTCTCCTTCATATTTATCTAATTTAACTGATGAACTCATGGGAGTGAATGCAGCTGAACATGTTTCCATGTCAAATTTCTTTAGTAGTTACTTTGTGTATTTGGTCTGACTGATATATATATCATTTTCCAGTTGCTTCACTTGAAAACCTAGAAAGAACGTCAGTTCACTCATCATGCTCATATCAAACTTATCCTGCATCAGCTGAGCAAACCTATCGCATAGTTTGGGGCTAGTTGACCCAAAAATAATATCATCAACATAAATTTGAAATAGTAATGAATGATCTTTATTTGTAAATTTGAACAGAGTTTTATCAACTGTTCCCACTGTAAAATCGTGATCAATCAAGAACTTTGATAAAGTCTCATACCAAGCTTTAGGTGATTGTTTTAAACCATATAAAGCTTTATTAAGATGATAAACATGATCGGGGAGTAGGTGGTGTACAAAACTTGGAGGTTGTTCTATATACTTCTTCTTGTAACTGACCGTTCAGAAATGTGCTTTTCACATCCATCTGATATACTTTAAAGTTTTTGAAGAATGCGTAGGCTAGGAATATCTTGATTACTTCCAGTCTAGCAACTGGAGCACATGTGTCGTGGTAATCTATTCCTTCTTCTTGTCTGTAGCCTTGTGTGACTAGTCTAGCTTTGTTGTGCACAACTGAACCACCTTCGTTCAGTTTGTTTCTGTATACCCATTTGGTACCTATGATAGATTTTGAAGAGGGTTTTGGAACTAACTTCCAGACATTGTTATTGTAAACTGATTAAGCTCTTCTTGCACAGCAATGACCCAACTGGGATCAGGTAGAGATTCATCAGTTTTCTTTGGTTCCAGTTGCGATATAAAAGCAAAATATATAAATATGTTCAACATCTGATTTCTGGTTTTTACCGGCTCTGTAGTTCGGATCTGTGAGACATCTTTGTGTTCCTTGTTCAGTTTGTAACTGACCAGTTTTTTCTGCTTCAGCTTGAAAATTTTCAGTTTGTGTTTGAATGTGATCTTGATGCTCTACAAACTGATCATTAGGAATTGTATCATGTCCAACTGGTTGTTCTACTACTTTTGGCTCTGGTGTTTTAAGGAAGTTTTAACAGCATGATTTTCATCTTCACTATCATCCTCTAAACTTATATCTTATAAGTGATTAGTAAGCTCAACTGGATCAGTTGGCTTATCAGTTAACACAGTTTCATCAAATACAACATGTATAGATTCTTCAACATTGAGATTAAGTTTATTGAATATGCTATATGCTTTACTAACTGATGAATATCATAAGAATAATTCTTCATCTGATTTAACATCGAAGGTAGTTAAGTGATTCTTACCATTGTTGTGAATGAAGCATTTGCACCCAAATATTCTAAATTATTAAACCACGCTTTTATTGTCATGCCAGATCTCATAAGGTGTTTTTGAATTATTCTTATTAATCATTGATCTATTCTAAGTGTAACACGTTGTGTTAACTGCTTCTGCCGAAAATCTTTGAGAAATACCAGAATCAGCTAGCATTGTCCTTGCTGCCTCTTTAAGAGTTCGATTTCTTCATTCAGCTACACCATTCTGTTGAGGTGTTCTTGCATCTGAGAACTCATACCTGATTCCTAGATTTTCAAGAAATTTAAATAGAGTTTGATTGACAAATTCAGTTCCACGATCAAATCTTATTCTGTCAATCCCAATTGATTTATCATTTAAAAGTCTTTTCAACAGTTTGATCCTTTGATTTGAAAAAAATTACCCAAGTAAATCTTGAGAAATCATCAACAATCACAATTGTGTATTTCATTCCCCCTAAGCTTATGACTGTATTGGACCAAATAGATCCAAATGCATCAGTTCTAAGCATCGGGTAGAAGATTTAATTCCTTTATTTTTGAAAGAGGATCTAACTTGCTTCCCGAACTGACAAGTATAACAAATTTTATCTATTGAAATCTCACATTTAGGAAGACCAGTTCGTGTTTGCTCAGTTGTGTAATGATTTTGAAATTCAAATGATTTAATCTTTTATACCAGTTCGTGTTTGCTCAGTTTCTTAACCAGCTTACTGAACTCAGGATTTTCATGTACCTTAACTGATTTAATAAAGTGAGTATATTTTCCTTTGCTCGTATTCAATTTTGGCATAGCACCACTAGTTGAAGGTTCATTTTGGCTATTAAGGCCCATACTATTCTTATCTCCAACAGGTTTTTGTGACCCTTGCATTTCGGTCAGCGTGACTGATGATTTGTTCCAAACTTGAATTACTTCAGTCAGTCTAGAGTTTTCTGATCTCAGCTGCTGAATCAAAGAGTTTTTTTTTTATCTCTTTTCAGCTATCATCCTAGCGATCTCCTCTTTGAAATTTAGGCTCTCAACTGATTTAAGACTATCAGTTGTGTCATATGAGGGATCATTTTTCTTAGCTTTAGCCTCTTCAAAGGAGATAGCTAGCTTGCGATTGGCCATATCGTGTAGTGTAGAAATATGTTCTCGTGTAAAATTAGTAGAGCTAAAATCAAATACATGATCACTGCTGGACTCCAACTCTGAATCATCAGCCATGAGGCATTTCACCTCTTCTTCATCACTTGAGCTGCTTGAGCTCTCGGTTTCAGATGCTTCGCTGTCAGTTTCAGCCCACTTTGACTTATTTTCTTCAGCTACCAGTACTTCATGCTTTCTTCTGGATGATTTTTTTCAACCTTGAATCGTCTTCTGTTCTCAAAGGACTTGTTACCCTTTTCAACTGATCTTCTGCTGTCCTTTTCGGTTTTTTACAATCAACAATGAAGTTACCAGACTTTCCGTAGTTGAAGCAAGCATTTGGTTCCTCTTTTGATTCATTCTATGATATTTTCTCTGGAAAGGACCTTGATTCTTTCCAATGAACTTCTCGAATTTCTTTGCAAACAATGACATTGGGTCATTGCTTAGTTGTTCAACTAACTTCTCAAATGTAACTGTTGGTTCCAGCTTCAGTGCACTTAGATCAGTTGTGACTGATGGAACTACTGGCTCCCCTTCTCTAGTTTGCATTTCGAATTCATAGGCTTTTAAATCTGCAAATAAATCATGTAGCTCTACTTTGTTCAGGTTTTTTGATTCTCTCATGGCCATAGTTTTCACATCTTATTCTTTTGGAAGGCCACACATTAATTTTAAAGCAATCTCTTTGTTCGAGTGCACTCTTTCTAGTGGATTCAGTTCATTTGCAATGAAACTCACTCTTTCATCAAATTCATTCATTGATTCTCTAGCTTTCATCTTGATGTTATCGAAATTTTGAATAGCAACTGAAATTTTGTTTTCCTTCGTCTGCTCATTTCTTTCACATAACTGAATCAACATTTCCCATATTTCCTTAGCTGATTTACAAATTATGATCTTACTGAATGTGTTTTTATCCAGTGACTTGTACAAGATAACCTTGGCAACATTGTCCAAGTTGGCCTTTATTTTATCTTCTGAAGTTCATTCATCTCTTGGCTTTTCTATATGATGTGGTGCTCCATCAGTAAGAGCAACAATTGTGTTGGCTTTCATAATCTTCATGTGTCCGTCAGTTATGACATACCTCATGTCATTGTCTTGAGCAGCTAAATGGGCTTGCATTCTGATCTTCCATTCATATAATTCTTATCTGGAGAACATGGGAATTTTGTTAAATGACGATATGATTATCAGTTTGATTGTGTGAAAGTATTCAAGACAAGATTAACCTCTCTGATACCACTTGATAGGATCAGCTAATACGGTTGAGAGTGTTTAGATGGGGGTTGAATAAACACTCAGGCTTTTTATTATCTTTTGACGGATGAATCAGTATTTAAATTGACTAATCTTGAAATATTGCTTGTTGATATAAATCAATCTACTAATAATAATGAGGAAATAGACTGAAATATAGATTGAATACTCAGTGTGGGGTATTGAAAAAACTGAATAGATAATCAACTAGAACACACGGATTTTATGGATGTTCGGTGTCTTTAAATGTTCCACGCCACCCCTTTTATCTCAAGAATATGTTTTTCACTAAAAGACTTTGATGTATTGCAATAGATTGTAATAATCCACTTCAGTTGGACTTATGCACTGTTAAACTGAAATTTTTAGTTTATTAAATTCCTTACAGTAGAAAGTTGATTCGCTCTTAAGAAGTAACCTGAATACTACGAATTAATACAATGAAAAGAAGAGCGTAAGCGTGTGATTTATAGTATGTTCACTAACATTCTTCAATTGAGTTGAACAGCTATATATAGTATTTGATCCCAATGGTCATATTGAATGCATTTAATGACAAATATCCGTTGAGTTGTCGTTTAGTTCAAGCTGTTGATTTTATCTGACAATGGTATGAAATATCAGATTTTTATGCTCTTTTATATCTGGTATGCTTGTGTACGAACTGTCAGTTTATCGGTTGATATTACAACTGATGTCGTGGCTAACTGATCTCAGCTGGACATTTTTAGTTCAAACTGTTGTCCTTTCAGTTTTGGAAACTTCAGGTGACGAAGATTCTTCTAGTTCAGTTAATCAAAGTCTTCAGTTCTAAATATTGATTCGTAAAATGAACTTTTACGTCATTGGATTTAAATCTTCTTTTAGTTCCGATTTGTCCGAAAAGTTTGGTTCTTCAGCTCTCTTGTGAATATATTTTTCAAACTCTTAAACTTATAATATTTTAACATATGTCAAGTTTGAAGCTGAAATTCGAAACCAATAAAATGAAAATCTGAAAAGCTGCAGTGTTTCAATGATATATCACAGCTTGGTGATGCAAATAACAATTTGTCAATGCGATTGAATTAAAAACTCGATTTTCACAAGTCATATTTCACAATAGTTAGTTTTAATGTTATCTAGGAGAAATATTAATCGTAATATCGAGCTGGCGGAAACAGAAAAATAAATCATCTCACTCTGACAAATTCTGGTATTTTGGTCATATCTCTCACATCGGTTATCGAAATGGAATGATTGAAAATGTGTTAAGAAGCTAAACAAATGATATATAAATAATTTTCACAAGTCAAAGTCTGAATCGGATGAGAAAAAGCTGATAAATCAAGATGAATTCACTGGCTCTCCACTGAATGAAGAACATTTTCAGATTGGAGACAGTCTGGTATGTCAAACATATCTCTCTCATGCAAACTTTGAATTGAGTAATTCTTGATTCTATCAAAATCTAAGAGAAAGAGTAACAATATTCATGTTCATCACTTTACCTTGAAATCGATGAATCAAGAGTTATAATCAAAATAAGGGAACAATTCAATTTGAACAGTTCAGATCAAAACAACAGCTTTAGCTAATCAGAACTGCTCAGTTCAGTTGTTCAGATTAGCTTAGTTTCAGAAAATGGAAATAAATAAAAATTTGACCGTTGCAATGTCAGAATCCGTACACAACCTTTCTAAAAAGTCATATTCTTGTATCTAATGTCTATATAATTCTTCGAGGAGATAATACTTCTTGAAGATCAAATATAAACTTTGGAAGGGGATCAAAGCATGGGTAGCCTACATGAAGAAATTGGCTAGAATGAGAAAAACCCTAATATGAGGATACATTTGATATATACATACACTGCAAAAATTCTCACACATATTCATGAGAGTTGAGGTTCAAAGTTTAGATGAGTGAGTCTTCATACAAAGACATTAAATATTATGTTTGTAGTCTTAACATAAGAGACAATAAACATTATGTAGATTGTGAAGTTGCGACCTACAATTGTGAGTGTGGTATGAGTTTCAATTAGGCAATAGATAATTCTTAAATTGAAATTGGCTTGTACAAAAAGTTGTACTAATCAAAGTCGTCTAATGAATCATTTCTATGTAGAAGAATGGATGACGTAGAAGTTGTTAATAACCGAACATTTATAAACAAATTTGTGCCTATTTATTTATCGCACTTACTTAATATTGCTAGTGTTCTTAAGATGCATTGTTGAAATCGATTTTAGCTTTCAAACCAAGCTAAAAAAATCAAAATAATCCCTCTAAAACTGATTTAAACATTTTGTAAAAGCATTTAAAATATGTGAAAGTTGGATGTGTAAAATTTTTTGTTGAATTATTTTATATATTCTTCGAATACCAAAATATTGCATATCAATTGTTTGATAAAATACTTCAACAAAAGTTTTTACACATCCAACTTTCACATATTTTAAATGCTTTTACAAAATGTTTAAATCAGTTTTAGAGGGATTATTTTGATTTTTTTAGCTTGGGTTGAAAGCTAAAATCGATTTAATTTTTCTGTGTTCAATATTTCAATAATTGAATG
This sequence comes from Primulina eburnea, assembly GCF_022965805.1. Classification (NCBI taxonomy): domain Eukaryota; kingdom Viridiplantae; phylum Streptophyta; class Magnoliopsida; order Lamiales; family Gesneriaceae; genus Primulina; species Primulina eburnea. The sequence continues at coordinate 282,978 of NW_027331580.1, forward strand.
ATTGTAACTCAATGCTCATCTATCAATCGATCATATATCAAAATACTTTAACAAGTAAAACAAGAAGTAGTTTATTAGTATTGATAGAACAGAAAAAGTCAATAGTAGGATAAAGTCATAAATTGAAATTAATATAAAAATAAATATAATGATATAATCCAAAATATAAAAAATAAAATTGTGTAAAGTATTCTTTTATTAATATAAATCTTTGGATATATTTTTTACTGTATAAAGTTTTCTTTTGAAGAACTAATATTATCATTATTATCGGAAAAATAATATCTAATTTATGATTCTTTCTCGGATCAACAGTTTACTCTGCTTATGTTCAGTGCGTTTTAATTAAAATTGTCACTGCAACATATTATGCGATGGGATGTGATTTTTTAGTTCACGATTTTATTCAATAAATTGAAAATTTTTGGGTGATGCAGTTCGATTCAGTTTGTGTAGACTTTTTTTAAAAATTATTAGAACTTCTTTATAATTATTATTTTTTTTATTTTTTTAAGAGCTAATTTTTGTTATTTATATTATATTTGAATTCACTAGCATTTAAAAAAAATGTGTTGGATCGAAATAATCTCTGATCAGCATCAGTCAATAATGAACTGATGCATATTCAAAGAAACTCAACCTTCCAATGAGCTGCAATAGCTCGTGTTTTAAGATCGTATACACCGATGAATTAAATCGAGTTTGGTTAAAAACCAAGCGGAAGACACTCGAAATAATCCTTCGTTAAGAGACACTGATATATTTTATATATCTCGTGTAACTGATCAGTTGAAAAGAATGGGCGATCAGTTCGGTCTTATATCAGTTCAGTTATGGACAGAACTGAACTGATATCAGCTGAACTGATCAAATCAGTTAAAAACGAAACTGTCAGTTAAACAGAAAATAACACAAGATATGTTTATGGATGTTCGGAGACTTCAACTGCTCCTACGTCACCCCTTCTATCTCCACGGATAGGATCCACTAGAAGACTTTGATTTATACAACTACTTGTACAAACCCACCCAGCTTAGGACTTACCCACTGCCTAACTGAACTCCTAGCTACGACTGAAGGCAGCACCTTCCAGCCAACACTTGTTTAACGTCTATGTGTCAAAGACTACATACACATGTTTTACGTCTGTGTGCAAGACGGTATCTGGAATGTTGAGAGTGTGTGTGTGTGTGTGTGTGTGAGAACTGAACAATGAACACTACCCGAAAGGTGTTCTCACACACTGAGGGAAATAAGCTTCTAATCTAAGCTGATAAATACAATGAAGTGTTCCCTCCCAACTGGGCAAAGTGCTTCTCTCTGTAAGCTGATAATACTTTTAGCGTGCCCTAGTTCTTCACACTCTTATTTCTGTGTTCTCAGCCTTCTCTCTTCTTCATTGTTGTGTGCTCTCTTTGAGTCTTCACTGATCTTCTATTTATAGGTGCGAGGGCTTGATTGTACAGTGAGACTCAATAATGTGTCCGTTGCATTTTGAATATGTTCCTCGACATCTTTCCGGAACTTTTGGCTTTAAGCTCTGATGCAACGTCTCTTATTGTACTGTGATAGTACAATGGCTTTTGTACCTTTGCGCACAGCTGGATTCCATTATTAAGCTTGTCTTGATCTGCAACTGATTGCCCCCTAACTGATGCTCTGAACTGGTCTCGAACTGCCTTTTTAGTTGGCTGGTGAAATCAGTTGATTCGTCAGCTGAACTGATTTCACTCTCTCAGTTGAACTGGTCAACTGGGCTCTTCATCAGTTGAGCACTTCATCAGCTGGCCGGGCTTCTGAAGGTCTTCTGCTGAACTGCTCATCAGCTGGACATTCAGTGGAACTGGTCTTTCAGTTGGCACTTCAGTTCGACTGATTTCAGTTTACTCGATCAGTTGGACGTCTTCAGTTAGCATTCCTCGACAGCTTTAGTTTTGGTTCGTAACTGATTAATTCAGTTCCAGCTTACTGCACACTAAGGTAGATTATTAGAAACAAAATAACAAGTTTTGTTAGCATCAAAATTAAGCAAGGATTGCGAACTTGAAAAGTTCCAACAAAATCAAATATTTTTTTTTATTAAAAGATAAGGAGACTATCATTATGTTGATTATTTTTGGATGATTTTATATGATGATGCCCCGGAAAGGGTATGGGTCATCCTTTGACCCGGCCAGAGAAAGAAGAACCAAAGCTGGGATACTCTAGAGTTGATCTAAGGAAGACAAAAAAGACTAGTTTGAAGCCAACTCAGGTATAAAGAGAGTACCTTGTTTTAAACACCAAAGGGTATGCATCAACACAAGAAATCTAGTATACCACTACCAAATTGTATAACCCTAGGCCCATGGCCTCAATCAGACAACACAAGAAGATTAAGTCAATTGACCATGGATAATGTCCACCGATACAGCTGTTCTCCTTCATGTTCTCATATCATACGGAAGCCAAGACATGGGCCATGTTCTCAAATCGTCGTCATTACCTTAGCATCTCTGAGCAGTCACCGACTCTAGTACAATGTAAATACCCCGAGCAAAGGTAAAATCAGATAGTTCACTTTTCATTATCATAAGAACTCTCTCTATAATAACTTAATAGATCTTTCTTTCTTTTTTGAGAATACATGACTGACTTGAGCTGAAACGTCCACTACTCGTTTTTTTTTAAAATATACTACGAAATTTTTTTTCTCAAACAATTTCGACTGAAAATAGCTATACATATATATATATATATATATATATATATATATATATATATATATATATATATATATATATATATATATGAGGCTTGTTACCCTGCACCCGAGGGGTGCAGGGTAATGTGGGCGCCAGCACCTGTGCTCTTTTTTCTTTTTCTTTTTTATTTTTTTTTAAAAAATAATTTAAAAACAAAATTAGAAGAAAACGAACACAACACACGAGATGAAATTTAGTTTCCACCTACCAGAAGAAAAATATACGCCCAAAAACTTTCCACCTACCGGAAGAAAATGAAAGATACACGGTCCACGGTTATAAGCTTCAATTGAGCGCAATTCTGGAGATCTCGACCGTGCTATTTCCGGTGAACAAACTCAGAGATTCCAAAATCAGAAGGTGAATCGATGATAAATAACATTGCTGGAATGTTTTGCTATTGAAATTTTTTAACTTCAATTGCAAACTACTGTAAACAGTAGCAGACATAATTTCGTTGCATGTATCCCATTTAGTTTCACTATGCTTTATTGCAAGTTTTTAGCTATTGGACGTCGGTGTTTTGTTTTAGTATGTAATATGTGAACGAATGAAATATCTAAATACAATATCTTGAATGGTCAGGGTGATGTTTTGTGACGTTTAATTCAAGGAAAATAGGAAGATATGTGCCTGGAAAAATGCCAGGAACTTGCTAGTCATTCATTTTCATAGTAGAGGATTCCTTTTGTAATCAGAATATACTGTGTTGGTCTGAGAAAGTGCGAGCTATACAAGATGCTGAGAACATTCACGCATTTTTCATTTTGATTTTAAATTATTTTAAAAAAAAATAAAAATAAAAAGAAAAAAGAGCACAGGTGGCCTGCACCCCTGGGTGCAGGGTAACAAGCCTCTATATATATATATATATATATATATATATATATATATATATATATATATATATATATATACACTTTAAAAACAGCAGCCACCCGCGTCCCTTGTCCCTCACGGTCCTCTCGTTTCCTCTCGCCAGCAACCACCCCAGGCCGCACCAACCCCTGCCCAGACCTTTGCGCACCCTCCTAGCCTAGCCCAGCCCAAAGCCCCTGGCCGAGCCCCTTAAACCTTGCGCAAGCTGCACCTGCGATGCCCTTCTTTGGATCTCGGGTGGTGTCCTATCTTGCTAGGACTCCTCCCCAGCCCCTTGACTCGAGTCCTAGCCTGGCTAGGACTCCTTCCTTGACTCAAACCATGACCCAGCCATGTCCCAAGTCAAGCCATGCAAAGCCTAACCCCTTAAACCCGATCCTTGATCAACAAACCGAGAAGATGGTTCCAGCTTCTTTGTTCCTTGTGTTCAGTGTGTTTGTGTGTCTTAGGACTCCATAAAATCGTGTAAAACATGCCCTTTTTTTAATCATATACATGGCAACCCCTTCATGTACACTTATATCATGATTTTGGATCAAAACAACATGCTTTAAAATCACGTTCGCATAAAAGCAAAAATACATCAAAATGCAACTTATTTTTCATGCAATCCAATTTTAAATAATTACTATGGTGTGAATAATGAGAAAAAGGGGGATTATGGCGTGTCTTTGCGTATTTTACGCACGAATAACCGTTGACAATTGCGAAGAACGACGACACTATCGACCTTGGCTTGAAACCATGAAGAACTTGATACTTTTCTCCCAATTCCTTGTGTGTGCCGTGTGTTATATTGCATGAGAGAGTTTTGATTTGTGTAAAAGGGGTGGGCGTGTGTTATGGGGGAGGGTTTGGGGTCAAGTTTACATATTAAATACATAATTAAGTCACTAATAAGGCTTTGGCCCATTAAGTAAATAATTTAGGCCCATTAGTCCTTAATTAAAATATTAAAAATAATTTTGTTGAAATAAGTTTGTGAATTTTTTAGCTGAATTGCCCACAAGTTCGCATTTTTGTTCAAAAACCAACACCAATAAAAATTATGTCCCGGAGTATAAAATCACCTCAAAACTCCTTATTTTCAAATATAAGAAAAAGCATCCACCATATTTTAAATAATTAAAAACAATTATTTAATAAAAACATTTTCTATTTTTCAGCCCTCGGTCTCCGTTCCTCGATCGCAACTCGAATAACCTTTAAAAATACATTTTAATGAAACTATGAAGAAAAATATATTTTAAACATGTAAATATGCACAATATATTTAATCCATGCAATTAAACATTTAATTAAAATACAAATGAATTTAATAATTACATGCATGTGGTTCACGTGGACCTTTAAATTTTCGGGGCGTTATAGTTTAGCTGAACATCTTGGCAGGTAGAGTTTAAGACTCTGCGGGCTGATTAAAACCCCAAATCTCATAGTCGAAAGAAGTGGCGAAAATATTAGTTGCAGAACCAATCCTCTCAACCCTTCACAATGAGCGAGAAATAAACTTTTTCAAATAGTTTTGAAAATAGTATAAAATACTTTAAACCAGCTTTTAAAACTATTTTAAAATCAGACAGTTTTCTTCAAATCTTCTTCTTGGAACAGTTAGCTCTGATACCAATTGAAGAATCGTGGAGAGCCCAAAAATTCAGTACACGTAAAATCCATGCATTTACTTAATTGATAAATAATTTATTTAAATTTAAAATGAGTATTATCCATGCATGACTTATCTAAATGCATTATTTTAATTTTTTATGTTTGCGTGATGCACGTTAAAATGTTTTTCGAGTTTCATGTTTCAGGCGATTATTCGATGCGGGATCGAGGAAAAGAGACGGGTGATGATTTTAGCAATTTTAAATGTGGTATTTTATTTTAAATTAACGATAGGGAATTTTAATAATTTATTTAGTTGTAGCATTTTAAAAGCCTAATTTAATTATTAGGTAATTTTAAGATTTCTAAAACCTTTAAGGATGTAGTACTTGTGCATTTTTAAAATTTTTTTTAAAAAACCTAGAGATGTTATTCAAGATTATTAGAGGTTAGAATTTTAATTATTTGTTCATAGAGTTAATATTTTAATTATCAAATTAATTGGCTAATTAAGCCAATTTTTATTCCCTTAACTATGCAAACACACGCACACACACTTAAACACACACATCTATACGTTTTTCACACAACACACACATACACATCCATTCATTTCGTATTTTTGAAAAGAAACCTAGGGTTCTAAGAGTTCTTGCATCCGCCCCCTCCCTCTGATTATTTCCAGCGAGTTTTCGTCATTTTTTTTGCAAGAAAATCATTCCACGATCGTCCCGGATCAAGCCTCGCTCTATCTCCGCTTCGGTATCGTCATGTCGTGAGATTTTCACATCAAAAGGCACGTATATTATGTTTTTTCTACGTCGATCATGTCATAGTATAAATTTTGATGTGTTTTGTTTGAAAACATGTGTAAGTTATGTAGGAGTTTGAGCAGAAAATTTATTGGATGCGTTTTGAAATACTTTTCAGATCTGAAATTTCGAACCCTACTGTACTATGAATTACTGTGACATTTTGGTCGAGAATTTGGGAAAGCTTTCAACATATGAACTGTATAAATTTTTGATACATTCGATTTGTTATAAAATTCGAATTATTTGGATCAAAATTGAGTGAGTTATGGCCGTTTTCGTGGGACTGCTCAAACTGCGTTTTCTGAAAATTATGTTATTGATGTATTCTTGAAGTTTATTTGTTGCAGGCTTCGTTGGGAACATTGGGTGACTGCTGCTGTGTTTAAGTATTGTGAGTATGATGTAGAGTTGATGTTTGGTGCTTCGTCTCGGGTCGATAGGCACTTGATTGCATTAGAAGTCGCAGAAAGTATTTTGGTGTCAAAATTTCATGTTTATGGATTATGATGCGTAGTTGTTTTGGGGACATTTTTTTGAGTTGAATCCTTGTCATAGCGTCCTACGATGAGTCTCGTTTCATCGGTTCGAGTCGTTTGAGCATCCTAAGATGAGTCATGTATGTGGCAGTGGATCTTCCCTGTCAGCCCAGTACTGTGGTTTAGTCTAATTAGACGTATTTATGTATGGGTCACTTGCTATGAAACATGCCTCTACGCAAAATGATGATGTTTATGTATGTTCATGTATGTACAAGTATGCAAGCATATTTAAGTTTCATGTTATGGCACGTCTATGTTATGTATGTAAGTTCAAGGTTTTATACGCATGTTAAAGTTCAAGTACATATGTTCTATTTTAAAGGTGCATGTGGTTTTATTACGTATTACTTGCTACTTCCAATTGATATGTGTTGAGTCTTTAGGCTAACTAGACTTTATCGATATAGGTGAGGATGATGTTGAGGAGACTAGGGGTGGGGACCAAGGAGCAGGCTTGGACTGAGCAGGAGGATAGACCCGAGGACCGCCCATGTTTTAAGATTTGACGCACGAAAGTTTTATTACAATGATTTCACGATGTTGGTGTTGAGATTTTAAACAAGCACTTTTGTCAAACTTTATTTTTAGATATTTTGTTGCAACAATCTTGGGATGAACAGTTTACTTTATCTAATTTTGAAGGTTAACCTTTTTCTTAAGAAATTTTTAAATTTTTCCGCGAATTTTAAAGTAGTTTAAAAGTACGGTACGTTACACATCGTGTGCTGGGCATCAAAAGGACGCTTCAAACACAATATTCTCCAATGAGCTGCAAGAGATCGTGTTCTAGGAATGTTAACACCGATGAATTAAATCGGCTTTGGTTAAAAACCAAGCGGAAGATACCCGAAGTAATCCTTCGTAATGAAGATTGTTATATTTGAAAACGATTTTACTTATGTATACTGAATAACTGAAACAGGGGTAGATTAGTTTTTGCATTCATCAGTTCAGTTATGGTGACAACTGAACTGACGAATACTCTTACTAATCCAAACAGTTTGAAAACAACAGTTAATCAGTTGGATACACAAGATATGTTTATGAATGTTCGGAGACTTCAACTGCTCCTAAGTCACCTCTTTTAGCTCCACGGGTAGGATCCACGAGAAGAATTTGATTTATACAACTCTTTGTACAAACCCGCTCAGCTACGACTTACACTAATGCCTAAACTGAACTTCTAGCTATGACTGAAGGTAGAACCTTCCAGCCAACACTTCTTTCACATCTATGCGTCAAAGACTACATACAAAAGTTTAACGTCTTTGTGCAAGACTAGATTTTGGGTGATGGTGAAGTGTGTGCGTGTGTGTGAGAACTGAACTGTAGAGCCCAAATTCAGTACACGTATAACCCATGCATTTATTTAATTGTTAAATCATTTATTTAAGTTTAAAATAATTTATAGAAATGCATGACCTATTTAAATTGCATTATTTTAATTATTTTTTTTTTCTGGTGAACGTTAAATGTTTTCTTAAGTTTCATGTTTCAGGCGATTATTCGATCCGGGATTGAGGAAAAGAGACCGGTGACGATTATGGAGATTTTAAAATGTGGTATTTTATTTTAAGTTAGGATTGGGCCATTTTAAAAGATTTATTTAATTTTTAGCACTTTAAAAGCCTAATTTTTCTATTAGGTGACTTTTATGATTTTAAACCTTTAAAGATTTAGTACATGTGCAAATTATTTTAATTAAGGGATTTTTAGTAAAGTTAGTGTTTGTTTATCATTTAATTAGTGGTTAATTATGTAATTAAGCAAATTTTACTCACCCTAATTACCTAACACACGCACACACGCACCCTTGCACACACATCTCACGTTGCACACACACACAAATATTCACACCTCACTTCCATTACATTTTTTTAGTGAAAACCTAGGGTTCTTATTGCCAAGAGTAGCCGCCCCTTCCTGTGATTTCTTTCAGCAAGTTTTCGTTGATTTCATTGCAACAAAATAGTGCCATGTTCGTCCCAGATCAACCTTGCATCTTTCTCCGCTTCGGTGTCGTCGTTTGGTAACGTTAAAGATTTAAAGGCATGTATATTATATTTTTCCTGGGTCGATCTCGTCATATTATGCGTTTTTTTGTTTATTATGCATAAAAATCCATGTGTTATGTGCAAAGTTTGAGCAGAAAATCATTGGATTGATTTCTGAAACGGTTTTAGATCTAAAACTCAAAATTTACTGTTCTTTTAAATACTGCGATTGTTCAGTCCTTTTCTGGAAAAACTTTCAACGTATAAAACGTTGAACTTTTTGATACCTTCGATTTTACAGTAAATTCGAAATATTTGGATAAAAATTTAGTGAGTTAGGACCATTTTTTTCGGACTGCTGAAACTGTGTTTTTCTGAAAAATATGTTATTGGTGTGTTTTGAAGTTTTATTGTTGCAGGCTTCGTTGGGGATCGACGGGTGATCGCTGCTGTGTTTAGGTATATTGTTACTGATTTTGAGATGGTTATTGACGTTTCGTTTCACGTCGTTAGGCACTTGGGAGAATGAGTAGTCGTAAAAATTGTTTTGTTGTCAAAATTCGTGTTCACGGGTTTATTTTTTTACTTGTGATGCGTTGTTGTTTTGGGGAAATTGTATAGGCTTGAGTCAGTGTTATAGTATCCTAGGATGGGTGTCCTTTCATGGTCGGGATGAGCGAGTTAGGGAGATTAAGTCACAAGCACAAAAATTTTTGTTGGTTTACATCACGGACCCTGGCACGGGGTCCGTGCCCTTGTTTCTTCGAAGTGTCATTTTCCAGTGCCTACACGGACCCCTAGACGGACCCTAGCACGGGGTCCGTGTCCTTCCTTCTTTTCGGTGTGTCTTTCCAGAACCTACAGAGACCCAGAGCCGGACCTAGGCACGGGGTCCGTGTACCTTCATTTTTGGGGAATCATTTTAATTTCACATTAAGATTTGATTTGGGGTTCAAGATCACGGTTAGTACGATGATTAAACGAGGTCAAGTCCCGAGCGAACTAGAATGTCATAAGCTACTTATTCACTTCGGTGGGGAGCTCAAGTGTGGGGACCCGGACGCTAATTCATCATCTTAATCATTATTAGGATCCAATGTGACAATTAAGTAATGTGGAACATAATTTTTTTTAAAAATATCACTGCGGAAACGTAATATAATCAATCTGATATACATGTCAAAAGTAAAGTACATGTCTTGTACTAAATACATTAAAATCAAATGAGGGTTCAACTACTATATATCAAGTGCTGACTGATCCGGATCTCCACGCTAATTGTCCTCTCTCATCCTCTTCTTGACCCTGATCCTGTCCCACCTGTTGTCATGCACGCATACAAACACCACAATAGCCAGATAACTCCGGTGAGAATATAATCCAAGTATAAACAATGTATACATGCAATCGTATAAAAACATATATAAAAGTATATAACAGTTATCATTCACATGTATCAAATCTGAAAACATGAATGATATAAAACTGCAAATAAACTCGTGACTCGTCATCTCAGACTCGACTCATCTCTAATCTATGGATCCCGATTCCTGGACATTGGCATCCTATATCGAATCTCCGCAATAGAATCCGATCTACTCCTATGCAACATCGATATAAACCAAACATCCAGTGTCTTGACATATTCGCCACAGACTTGGCATTTCCGCCAATGACTAGGCATCTCCGCCCATGACTCAATACACGCTTTGCTATAACTCAATAGACTAAGCATATCAATCTTATGAATTGCAAATATCAATGCAATAAATAAAGTATGTTATTTTTGGGAAACTCAAGTCCAATCTGACTCGAGTCGATCTCCCGGTTAACATTGATTTATACCTTTTGTTCGTTGGGTTCTGGCTCTGTCGAAGTCTCGAATTCAAAGCCTGTCAATACTCAATCTGGCAATGACAATATCGAGGATTATAATATCAATACACCACTCAAATCAATACTGGATATAAAAATAACTCAATCTAATTCTGTTTCAACGGTACAACTGCATAATCTCAATATACCCAGCAATTCAACTATCAACAGATATCAATCTCAACTCATAATCGATAAAAATACAAATCTGATATCAAATCTCAATCAAATCCATTCTGAAATTTATAACAATTTCATACAGTGTCTGTTCTTCAATCCGGTTTCAACTATACAATGTCTACTACATCAAGAACACCATATCTGAATCATATCTGATTCTTTCGATATCATAATTTCAAATCATAATAAAACATAAGAAAACTTACGTCCAGTTAAGCCTGTAACGCAAGGATCAAAATACTATACTCGGATTGAAAATGAACGGACGGATCTCTGTAAAATCTAAATCTAGAATCAAGAACTTAACGTTTTCCCCATAGCTTCTCGTTCTTCTTCTTTTTCCATTTACTGAAGGAATGATGATATATATATATATATATATATATATATATATATATATATATATATATATATATATATATATCAACTTGAATGTCCAAGGCTAGGTGGCACATTTTCACCCATATCAAGCGGCGCTCAAGCGGTCACAAACTACTGCTCGGGCGCCGAACCTTTTGTCCAAGTACTCGGCTTGTTATACACTGGCGCTCGGGCGATCAAAAACTGCCGCTTGGGCGCCAGACTTTCTGTCCAAATTCTAATCTGGTGATGCATTGGCGCTCGGGCGGTCTTTTCCTACCGCTCGGGCGCCAACAGTTATGTCCACTTCTTGGCTTGTTATGCACCAACCCCAGCTTCTCCTTTCCCGTCTTACTTTAGCTCCTGTAATCTCAATTCTGTCAATTAATTAATGTCTGATTACAGTACTAAAATCTCGGGCATTACATTTCTTCCCCCCTAAGATCTGATTTCGTCCCAAAAATCACAGGTAATCAAATCATATCAGAAAGAAATATATAACAGAAGCTGAATAGAAAACTCACATAAGTGAAATAACTCTGGGAATCTCTGTTTCATGTCTGATTCATTTTCTCAGGTAGCTTCTTCAATGCCATGAGGACTCCACTGAACTTCACAAGCGGAATAGTCTTCATTCTGAGTTGCTTTTCTTTACGATCAAGAATCTGAATCGGCTTCTCGAAGTAACTCAGTGTCTCATCCAATTCGTCCTCGTCTGGCTGAATAATATGTGAAGCATCGGGAATATACTTCCGCAATAAAAATACATGAAAAACATCAGTATACCAGATAAAGAAGGCGGTATTGCAAGTCGATAGGCACGATCTCCTATCATCTCGAGAATCTCATACGGCCCAATATACGTGGAGACAGTTTCCCTTTCTTGCCAAATCTGACAACTCCTCTTAAAGGTGAAATCTTCAAGAATACTCGGTCTCCTGCCTCAAATATCAACGGTCTACGTCGAACATTGGCATATTTGGTCTATCTATCCTGAGCTGTCTTCATTATCTTCTGAATCAGCTTCACTTTCTCTGTCATATCTCTAATCATGTCAGGTTCAATCTCAGGTACCTCATAGATATCATCCCAATAAAGAGGGGATCTGCATTTCTTGCAGTACAACGCTTCAAAAGGAGCCATCTCAATAATCGTCTGATAGCTATTGTTGTATGAAAAATCACAAAGTGGAAATGATTCCTGCCAAAGAGTGCTAAAATCAAGCACTACAGCTTTAAGCATATCCTCCAATGTCTGGATAGTCCTCTCTAACTGTCCATCGGTCTGTGGATGATATGCGGTACTTAGATGTAACTTCGTACCGAGAACCTGTTGTAAACTCTGCCAAAAGTGGGAAGTAAACCGAGGATCACGGTCTGATACAATCAACTTCAGGACTCCGTGCAATCTGACCACTTCTCTGACATAAATCTCTGCCATCTGGTCATGTCGGTATGTCATCTTGTACGGATTAAAGCATGAGGAATTGGTCAATCTGTCAATTACGACCCAAATCACGTCACAACCTCGGGAGGAACGTGGTAGCTTCGTCACAAAATCCATGGAAATGTGATCCCAATTCCATTCAGGAATGGACAAACTCTGTAATAAACCTCTTGGTTTCTTTCTTTCCGCTTTCACCTGTTGGCAATTCAGACATTTTGATACAAATTTAGCAATATCAGCTTTCATCTGTTTCCACCAAAACTGTCTTTTCAAATCGTTATACTTCTTTCTTCCACTAGGGTGAATACTAAATCGACTGCTATGAGCTTCTGACAATATCTGTCGTTTCAAATCCGAAACATTTGGCACAACAAGTCAGTTATTCACATACAGTACACTATGACGTACCGTATATTCTGATCGATGACATGCTCTGACCATCGAAATCGAGTTCTGAATATTCTGATCAACTTTCTGAGCCGCTTTAATTCTCAAAATCAGCTCTGGTTCGACTTTAACAGCATATAATCTCAATGGTTTACAATCTGTTTCAAATGCTAATCCAGACAAACAGCAATCTTCTATCAAATTTGAAATACCAATAGTCGATAAGGACAAAGAACATACCTTTCGACTCAGTGCATCAGCTGCTGCATTGGACTTTCCCGGATTGTACTTGATTTCACAATCAAAATCTTTCAATAAATCCAGCCATCTTCGCTGTCTCATATTCAGTTCTGACTGTGAAAATAGATGTTTCAAACTCTTGTGATCAGAATAAATCTCAAACTTCTCACCATAAAGATAATGTCTCAATATCTTCAATGCAAAAACAATGGCTACCAATTCAAGATCATGAATTGGATATCAATATTCATGTGGTTTCAACTGTCTCGAGGCATAAGAGATAACATGTCCTCGCTGCATCAAAACACAACCCAATCTTCTGTGAGAAGCATCACAATATACAACAAAATCACCAGTACCTGACGGGATAGTCAACACCGGAGCACTGGTCAAGCTCTTCTTCAATTCAAGAAAACTGGATTCACAGTCTTCAGACCAAACAAATGGAGCATTCTTCTGAGTCAGCTGAGTGATCGGTTTAGCAATACTCGAAAATTCTTTAATAAATCATCGATAATATCCTGCCAAACCCATAAAAATGTATATTCCTGGCACAGATATCGGTCTCGGCCAACTGATCACAGCCTCAACCTTGCTGGGATCAACAGAAATACCGTCTCCGGATATGGTGTGACCCAAAAATACAACATGTCTCAGCCAAAACTCACATTAGCATATAGTTTCTCAGTTCTTAGAGTTCTCAAAACAATTCTCAGATGCTCAGCATGCTCGAATATTACAAAATATCATCAATAAATATAATCACGAAATCATTGAGATATTTCTGAAAGACATGGTTCATCAATCCCATAAACACAGCTGGAGCATTGGTTAAACCGAACGGCATGACAATAAACTCATAATGTCCATACCTGGTTCTGAACACTGTCTTCGAGATATCAGAATCTCTGACTCTCAGCTGATGATATCCAGATCTCATATCGATCTTAAAATATAAAGAAGATCCCTGCAACTGATCAAATAAATCATCAATACGAGGCAAAAGATATTAGTTCTTTACCGTAGCCTTGTTCAGTTGCCGGTAATTAATACAAATTCTCATCGTACCGTCTTTTTTTCTAACAAATAACACTGGAGCAACCCAAGGAGAAATACTCGGTCTGATGTACCCCTTGGCAGTAAATCCTCCAACAGATCTTTCAACTCTTTCAGTTCAATCGGTGCCATTTTGTACGAAGCTCTAGAAATCAGAACCGTACATGGCATCAATTCAATGCTGAAGTCTATCTCTCGAATCGGAGGCAAACCCAGAATCTCATCTGGGAAGACATCAGCAAACTCGCATACTACTGGAAAATCCGCCAATGATGGACTTGATTTCAGTACGTCAACTGAATAGACAAGGAATCCCTCCGCTCCTTTCTGTAATAATCGAGTAATAGAAAACACAGATATCAAAGGAATTCTAGCTCTAGAACCCTTACAGTAAAATTTCCATTCATCAGCCATATCAGGTTTGAATTTCACAATCCTATGGAAACAATCAACGGTAGCTCTGTACTTGGTCAACATATCAATAATACATTCAAAACCACACAACCCAAGTACAATGCAATCTAATTCAATCTCATGTCCGTCATACTGTAGCACACAATGTTTCACCGAATTCACGGATTTTAAACCTTTACCCAAAGGAGAAGAAATAGATACTACAGCAGATAAAGACTCAACATGAAAATCATGCATCAAAGCAAATCGCTCAGAAAAAAACGTATGTGAAGCACCTGTATCAATCAATACGTAATACGGGTAACCACAAAGAGAACAGTTACCTGCAACAACATCATTTGGTGCTTCCTGGGCCTGCTCTTCAGTCAAAGCAAATACTCTGGCCTGCTGTCTAGAAGGATGGCTAACTGTCTGGTTTCCTCCTGGCCTCTGCTGTGACTGAGCTGGCGCTGGCTGAAAAGAATGAACAGCGGCTGATCGTCGGTCAGTCTGAGCCACTGATCCCACTGACTCTGCTCCCTGGGATCCCTAGGAACCTCTTTATGGACATACTCTCGCAAAATGTCTCTAATATCTGCAGATATCGCAACTACCAATCACTCACTGGCATTGCTCTGTGGGATGTCTCCCTCCGCAAGTTCTGCAATAAACCCTGGTATAACTCCGGCTCTGTCGGTAACCACTGGAGCTAGAAGAACTACTGCCAGACTTCTTAAACCGTCTTCCTCTGGCTTTCAGAAAATCTTTCTTTCCACCGCTGCTGCCACTCTCAAATCTGGGAGGTGGTTGCTGTGGTCTCGGTTCTGGAGGAACAAACGAAGCTCTTTTCTGTCTAATCAGACCGGATTCGGCTCCTTTGGCTCTGTTCAAAGCATCAAAAAAGTTATTTGGTCGCCCGGTGTTCCCCAATGTAAAGATCACAGGATTCAACCCATTGATGAACTGATCAGCAACAGCCTCGTCATTCTCGACGACATGTGGGGCAAATCGCAACAAGGTAGAGAACTTGGCCACATACTCTTTAATATTCAACTGGCCCTGTCTCAAATTAGCAAACTGTGCACCCTTGTCCTTTCTGTATGACACTAGGAAAAATCTTTGATAAAACTCAGTCTTAAAGACACTCCAAGTAATAGTCGTACCTCGATGCTCCAAAGCCCTCCTTGTCGTAATCCACCAGTTCTTTGCAACTTCATGCAACTGGTGCCCTATCAGTTTGACTCTGCGCTCATCTATGTAATCCAACAAATCAAACAACATTTCAATATCATCTAACCAACACTCACAATCAACAGAAGTATCTGTTCCTTTCAGGGTTGGAGGTTTGAACGACTGAAATCTCTTCAGTAGCGTTTCCATAGGTGTTACTGTCACATCCATCGGATTAGCTGAAGTACTGCCCTGTTCTGTGATTCTTCGAGGAGGCATATCTGATTATCAAAAGGGTTAGCAACCAAATACAACCAACTTGTTTCAATCCTCCTCTAATCATCTTACTGCTGATCAAGAATCGGTTCTGATTCATTCTCAATAATACATATTACCAATCAATTCAGATAATTCAAGTAAACATGTATTAAAGCAGTAACACATAATAGAATGCTAGCATGCAAAAGCAGGGAAGAAACCCATTCTACCCCGCTCACTAGCTTCTATCTCAGTCTAAGGAACCTAAAGTTCTGGAACCTACGGCTTATATACCACCTGCTGTGGGGACACAGACGCTAATTCATCTTCTTAATCATTATTAGGATCCAATGTAACAATTAATTAATGTGGGACTTAATTTTTTTTAAATATTAGTGCGGAAACGTAATATAATCAATCTGATATACATGTCAAAAGTAAAGTACATGTCTTGTACTCAATATATTAAAATCAAACGAGGGTTCAACTACAATATATCAAGTGCTGAAACATATCTACTTCTGATCCAGATCTCCATGCTAACTGTCCTCTCTCATCCTCTTCTTGACCCTGATCCTGTCCCACCTGTTGTCATGCACACATACAAACACAACAATAGCCGGATAACTCCGGTGAGAATATAATCCCAGTATAAACAATGTATACATGCAATCCTATAAAAACATATATAAAATCATAAAACAGTTATCATTCACATGTATCAAATCTGAAAACATGAATGATATAAAACTGTAAATAAACTCGTGGCTCGTCATCTCAGACTCGGCTCATCTCTAATCTAGGGATCCCGATTCCTGGACATTGGCATCCTATATCGAATCTCCGCAATAGAAGTCGATCTACTCCTATGCAACATCGATATAAACCAAACATCCAGTGTCTTGGTATATCCGCCACAGACTTGGCATTTCCGCCAATGACTAGGCATTTCCGCCCATGACTCAATACACGCTTTGTTATAACTCAATAGACTATGCATATCAATCTTATGAATTGCAAACATCAATGCAATAAATAAAGTATGTGGTTTTGGGGAAACTCAAGTCCAATCTGACTCGAGT